>NC_135399.1:900000-1090000 GCF_051989625.1 Stigmatopora argus
CTGATTGTGTCACTCACTTCCTCACTGAATGTGTCACTCACTCACTCATTCACACACTCACTCACATACTAACATGCTTACTCACTCACTCAGTCACTCACTCACAGACTCACTCACTCACCCAGTCACTCACTCACTGACTCAGTCAGTCATTTAGTCATTCACTCACTCACCCAGTCAGTCAGTTATTTAGTCATTCACTCACTTACCCAGTCAGTCAGTTATTTAGTCATTCACTCACTCACCTAGTCAGTCAGTCACTCATTTACTCAATTAATCAGTCAGTCGGTGTCACTAATTCACTCACTCACTCATTCAGTCAGTCATTCAGACACTCAGTCACTCACTAACTCATTCACTCACTCATTCGCTGACTGTGTCACTCACTCCCTCAATTACTGTGTCACTCACTCTCTCACATACCCACTCACTCACTCATTCACTCACTCACACACTCACTCACTAACACGGTCACTCACTCAGTCAGTCACTCTTTAACAGACTCACTAACTCACCCAGTCACAAACTCACTGAGTCAGTCAGTCAGTCAGTCAGTTAAACAGTCAGTCGACATGTCACTAACTCACAAACTCACTCACTCAGTCACTCAGTCACTCACTCACTCACTCACTCATTCAATCAGTCAGTCATTCAGACACTCAGTCACTCACTAATTTATTCACTCACTCACTAACTCACTCATTCACTCAGTGACTCACTCAGTCAGCCACTAACTCACTCTTTCACTCACTCACTCACGGACTCATTCTCTCACTCAATGACTCACGCATTCAGTCACTCACTCACTCACTCACTGACTCACTTACTCACTCACTCACTCACTTACTCACTCACTCCCACCCTCACTCACTCCTGCCCTCACTCACTCACTCACTCATTCATTCAATCAGTTATTCAGACACTCACTAACTCATTCACTCACTCACTCATTCACTCACTGACTCACTCAGTCAGCCAATAACTCACTCTTTCACTCACTCACTCATTCACTCACTCACTCACTGACTCATTCACTCACTCACTGACTCACTCATTCTCTCACTCACTAACTCAATCAATCATTTACTCACTCACTCATTTGCTGACTATCACTCACTCCCTCACTGAATGTGTCACTCACTCACTCATTCACTTACTCACTCACTCATTCACTCACTCACTCACTCACTCATTCATTCACTCACGCACTCACTCATTGACTCATTCACTCGCTCACTCATTTACTCACTCATTCACTTAGTCACTCACTCACTCACTGATTTACTCACTCACTCACTCTTTCACTCACTCACTCATTCACTATTTTACTCACACTCACTCACTCACACACTCATTCAATCACTCACTCTCTCATACACAAACACGCTCACTCACTCACTCAGTCACTCGATAACAGACTCACCGAGTAACTCACTCACTGACTCAGTCAGTCATTTAGTCATTCACTCACTCACCCAGTCAGTCATTTGGTCATTCACTCACTCACCCAGTCAGTCAGTCACTCACTCAGTCACTCACTAACTCATTCACTCACTCACTCACTTGCTAAGTCAGTCAGTCACTCACTCTCTTGCTCACTCCCTCACTCACTCACACACTGACTCACTCACTCATTCTCTCGCTACATCATTCACTCAATCAATCACTCACTCACTCACTTACTTACTCACACTAACTCACTCATTCACTCACTCACTCTCTCACTCTCTGACTCACTCACTCACTCACTCACTCACTCACTCACTCACTCACTAACTAACTAACTAACTAACTCCCTCCCTCCCTCCCTCCCTCTCTCCCTCCCTCTCTCCCTCCCTCACTCACTCACTCATTCACTCACTCACTCACTCACTTACTTACTCACTCACTCACTCATTTATTTGCTCACTCAATTATTTACTCACTCACTCATTCACTCACTCACTCACTGACTTAGCAAAAACGGATTCAGGGTCAAGAATAAGATGTTGTATTGTGTTGGGTTAATTATATATTATATATAAATATTGTTGGATAAAACTGGAACCACACACAGAAAGTCTTCCATAAGATGGGGAACTTCTGCAAATGTGACCGAGGTTGAAAATATGATGTCACTCTTCCAAGGATATCTTCACAGTCCCTCAGTAGTCTGGAGCTGAAGAATCAACATTAGCAGAGTATAACCCCTCGACTCCTTTTCCGGCCTTGTAAGTTTCGACAGCTCTTCCATCTTATCGGGGAGGGATCTCACTTTCCCCATAATAAGTGATGGAATTGTTGGTCTGAAGCATCGCTTCTTCTCCCGGCACTTTTGTCAAGCTCCGGATTTCCAGCGGCATTGAGGTGTTGTTCCTTCTGCTGCATATTGTTCACAGCTTGTCCCATGTGTATGACAGCATAGGCATGGATGAATGGTTCCCAAAAAAGAAGTAGCAAAAAGAGGCCAGGCTAACACAATAAAGAAAGTTGTTAAAACATTATTATTATTATTATGATTATTATCATTATCATTATCATTATCATTATCATTATCATTATCATTATCATTATCATTATCATTATCATTATCATTATCATTATCATTATCATTATCATTATCATTATCATTATCATTATCATTATCATTATCATTATCATTATCATTATCATTATCATTATCATTATCATTATCATTATCATTATCATTATCATTATCATTATCATTATCATTATCATTATCATTATCATTATCATTATCATTATCATTATCATTATCATTATCATTATCATTATCATTATCATTATCATTATCATTATCATTATCATTATCATTATCATTATCATTATCATTATCATTATCATTATCATTATCATTATCATTATCATTATCATTATCATTATCATTATCATTATCATTATCATTATCATTATCATTATCATTATCATTATCATTATCATTATCATTATCATTATCATTATCATTATCATTATCATTATCATTATCATTATCATTATCATTATCATTATCATTATCATTATCATTATCATTATCATTATCATTATCATTATCATTATCATTATCATTATCATTATCATTATCATTATCATTATCATTATCATTATCATTATCATTATCATTATCATTATCATTATCATTATCATTATCATTATCATTATCATTATCATTATCATTATCATTATCATTATCATTATCATTATCATTATCATTATCATTATCATTATCATTATCATTATCATTATCATTATCATTATCATTATCATTATCATTATCATTATCATTATCATTATCATTATCATTATCATTTACATTTACATTTACATTTACATTTACATTTACATTTACATTTACATTTACATTTACATTTACATTTACATTTACATTTACATTTACATTTACATTTACATTTACATTATCATTATCATTATCATTATCATTATCATTATCATTATTATTATTATTATTAATATTATTATTCTGAATAGAGTTGAACCCACTAAAATGTAACCACCCCTTGTTTGTCAGGGTTAATATTTTTAGCATAACTGTGTTCTTCAGAGCAATTAAAACCTATTACTTATAAAATGCATACTAATCAAATCCCAATTCATTCAATAATGTGTATTACGTTGCATATTAAACTCAGTTGTTTGAAATTCAAAATACCCTAATCTAGTAGTCTTTTTATCAAATGTAACATTCCATTGTCTGGAGTTTGTCTATCATCTCCTATAAAACTTTCTTAATCAATATTTTTCAATAGTCAGGCATGAAATTAAAATCTAGTTACATTTCTATCCATTGTAGTTTCTCTTTTCTTTCTGATCATTTACTTTAACTATCTGTAAGAAGGTTTAGTCTCAAATGAAACGCTTTCACCTTTTTTTCTTATATGGAGACAATAAAACCAATATAAAAAGTTCCCTCTGGTTTATGACATTCCTCCCTGAGCAATAATTTTTGGCATTGCTCCCTGAGCAATAATCTTTGGTATTGCTCCCTGAGCAATAATCTTTGGCATTGCTCCCTGAGCAATAATCTTTCCAATCAATATTGGAGTGCTTGCCATTTCGTCTGATCACGTCAAAAACTTTATCTTACCTGTCTCCTCAAATGTTTCAACTGAGAGAACCTTCTTACAGTGCAAAGTTGGATCTGCATCCCCTTTCGGCTATTTTCATGTATGCTGGTTGGTCAGCAACACTTGGTACGGACGTTCTCACTTTGGGCTGAGCACCCAGGCTCCTGGGACCACCGTTTGTCCAGTATGTTTCCTGTTGAGAAGCACAGTTTCCTTCTGCTAACCCAAATTCAAAGTGTTTCTTTAAAGTTTTTTTAAAGTAGTTAGCCAGATTAGCCTCATCATCCAGTTCCAATCGTGTAGTGAATAATGGTATTTGTATGGTCTACTAAATAGGATTTCCATATTTTGTTGTCCGGTTGACCTCGTTATGTAGGCGTAATGATTTCATAACGAAATATGGAACCTTTTGTCAATTCCATCAATTATTCTGTTAACACAATTGGATGCCATTATCACTATAAATCAATGGTTCTTTGGAATTCCATATCATGCACTGTCTTTGTTTTTTTATTTCAGTGCTCCCAAATTTCGCATTTCGCATAGCTGATTGGTTCCTCCACTTCAAGTTTAACATTTGGAGTACTGCTGCTTTTTAATCCAGAATTTCATTGGACTAAATAATTTTCCATAATTTGTCATCGCCATCCATTAAAAAAACTTATTGGCGATTTCAGAAATTGATTTCTAAATCATTTTCCACCTTGCTATCTGATTGATTGATTATATCTTGGTGGTCGGCCAATCAGAAACACAAAAAGACAAACAATCATTCACACAATTTTTTATCACCACTAGAAGGCGCCATCCCCCTAGTGCAGGGGTGGCCAACCCGCGGCTCTAGAGCCGCATGCGGCTCTTTGGCTGATTTCATGCGGCTCTTTAAGCGATATTCTGGCGTAAGGCGTAAGTGTAAACCATGGTCAAACACACCGTAACAACCCCATTCAAGAGATTAATTTACCCGACCGCTAGATTCACGAGATCCACCAACTTCAGCAAATACCGCACTATCGCCACATACGGCGCTGTACGGAGCCACTGTCCGACCGCAAACGCTACTATTAGCCACAAATAATGCTCAGAATTGCACCAAACTTCATCAATAGTACACACAGGGTCCCAGCACGTAGTCCGAGCCGTCAAACAGCTGCTAGTTTAGCCTGTTACCTGCACTCGGGGATCCACTCGTCGGGGCTTCAGGGGCTTTCACATGACAAGCTTAAAAAATGCTTGGCTGGCGCTGCCATTCATTTACACTAGGTGGCGCACTGACCAGGTGAGCCAGTTTGAATTGAAAAGAAGAAGAAGAACGTCTGATGTGATGTCAAACGCGTGAGATTATTTGAGTTGTAAATAATTTGTTTCAAGCGCTCTCAAAATGGCAGGAAAAAAAATGCACAGCCAAACGAAAATATGAAGAAGAGAACAGGACATTTTTAACAGAGTGGGAGAATTTATATTTTTTTTGTTGAACGTAATGGCAAGCCATTCTGCCTTATATGTCAGGCATCATTGGCGCATTTCAAAGCTTCAAATCTTCAGCGTCACTTTAACTCAATCCATCCTTACATCGACGAGGAATTTCCAAAAGGGACTGAACCTCGCAAGCAGAGGTTGGTCACTTTGAAAAGTCAGGCAGAAAAGCAGATGCAGTTTTTCAAAAAATTAACAAAACACTCAAAAAACATAACTCTTGCTTCATATCAACTGGCTTGGAACATCGTTGGAGATGATTGATCTTTGTGAGGAGGATCAACTGAAAGCTGTTTTCAGGGAAGGGATCATTGAGTTCTGGAAACGTATTCCGATGGGAAAAATACCCCAACATCAAACGAGCTGCGCTAAAGATCCTGTCGATGTTTGGGTCAACGTACGTCTGCGAGTCTGTGTTTTCCACCCTGAAACATGTGAAATCAAAGCATCGATCTGTTTTGACTGACACTCATGTGAAAGAGTTGCTTCGAGTGGCAACAACGGAATACAAGCCAGATTTGAGGAGGATTGTTCAGGACAAGGAATGCCAGAAGTCCCACTAAGCAGCATAGTAAGAGAAAAATGTCATTGAAAATTGTTATATTTTTGTTTGTGGACTTGCTTTAACTGAGAGTTTATGTGTGTGTGTGTGACAGTGCACACAATGTTAACTGTTGAAAAAAATAACTGTCATTATCTTGCTGTGGGTCATTTTCAATAAATCTGGCTGAGCAGAGGTCTGTGTGTGCCCATGTATGATGTGGCTCTTTGCAGTAACACAGTAAAAAAAGTGGCTCTTAGTCTCTGACTGGTTGGCCACCCCTGCCCTAGTGGGACTTCTTGGCTGCTAATCACTCTTTGCTGTCTCGTGGCAATAGGTCAACGTTGTTTGGTTGACATCAACTATTTGATGCTTATGCAATCCGTAATATTCTAATAGTCATTAATATGACCCACGCAAAAGCATATTTCACCTGTTCAGGGCAAAATAATAAAATATCTTCTGTGCACGGAAGACATTTCATGCTTATTTCATCCTACGGAAATCATGCCTATGCTAAATTAATTATTGTATCTAAACTTGCCAGGTACAATTTACCCAATAATTTGGATGAATGCCATTTCTGCATTGTTATCTTCATGTTTGATATCATTAATAATTTGGATGAATGCCATTTCTGCATTGTTATCTTCATGTTTGATATCATTAATACTTTGGATGAATGCCATTTCTGCATTGTTATCTTCATGTTTGATATCATTAATAATTTGGATGAATGCCATTTCTGCATTGTTATCTTCATGTTTGATATCATTAATAATTTGGATGAATGCCATTTCTGCATTGTTATATTTATGTTTGATATCATTAATATTCTAAATGATTCTTAATACTTAAGTCTAAATTGCAAATCACTCTCATTTTGCTAAAATAGCTATATGAGGATAGCTTAATTGCGCTAACCTGTGTTTATTTAAAATAAGAGCCATTTTTGTAGCTCACTGTTACCACAATTGAAATTTAGAGAGACTAACCTTCTACTTAGCCATTTCCTAATGATAAATTTCAGTGGACCCATAATTTGTCACTAATGTCATAATATTGTCAATTTTCTGTCTCTGTTTCTCTCTCTTTCTGTCTCTGTTTCTCTCTCTCTGTCCCTCCCCTTCCTGTTTTTGCAGGGGGATGGGCTGGGGGGAAAGACAGTTTCGACTTCAGTTGGCCGGCCGCCATTTTTTCCTTTGTTCCTCGGCTCGGCCATTTTTTCCTCTCACATGTACTCTATTAATCAGTGCCTTCTTACCGTGTGTTGGTGCCCGCCCTGTATGAAAGGATCATTTGTAATCTGCTCCCGGGCCGTTGCAGGCCAGATCACCCTCTCTCAAGGCTGGAGTAGCCGACGTCAGGCCTTCCTGAATTTCTGATCTGTCATGGCTGGAAACCAGACAAGAATTCCGTGTTTTTCGGCACCAGTAATGTGGGGGCTAAATCCTCAACATCAAATAATATTCAAACAGAGGAGGCATCAAATAGTTTTTGACTCCATCGGCCGATAGGAGGATATCTGGCGGGACACTTCTCAAAATGGCTGCTGCTCACTCGCTTCTTTGTTCTCTTGTCTAGCTCCCACCCTTCCTAAGAGGAGGGGAGTGGACAGGCAGAGCACAACGTTCATCTGGAAGCTTCTCCCGCCACATATGATGTCCTATCGGCCGGGGAGGGGCTTTCATTTAAGGCAAGCGGAGACAAACTTTATGCGTGGACAACAAAAGGGGAGGTGTTATATACAAAGTGATGACAGGCTGGTGATGACACCAGTAGGTGTCAGTAAAATTATATTCTAGTGACTACATAATATATATAAAAGAATACATGAGAAATGCATTCCATATTTCACAATGTCCAACGCCTTAATTCTTCTTTGCCTGTCGACTGGCAATAAAGACAGAAAGACAGACAGAGGGACACAGGCACATGCATTCTCCACACATGCGTGCACAGCACTTACGCACAACTCTTAGTTGCAGTATACATTAATACACACAATTATTTGGTCCGTTCTCATAGCAACTGCATGACTGATTTCTCAAATACAAAATGGCTTGAATACTCATAGGTGGGTCCACTCAAACCCACAAATTATTTTTAGGCGCAATTATTTTTAGACCTCTTGGTCCTGCAAAAAGTCCATAATAGTTGTGAGGATGGGACAATTCACCAGTCTTCTTCACGGCCTGCACACACTCATGAACAGCCACCACCAATCAGTGGGCCACACCCTGCAACAACCACAGCCACAGTTGGAAAGATTGGGAAGTGTTATGAACATTATCCCTTCTAATTTTTGTTTGTCTGGGCAGAAAAACAACCTCCCTGAGCACTTTGAGTACCAGTGTGAGCAAAATCATCATTGCTCGCTATGGCCACACACCAGTATCACACCTGCCATAAGCAGGTGCATGTCTGCTCAAATAATTGATTTAGTAATAATAAAATGTAATGATTAATATCTATGAATGGGCGGCCCGGCCGACGAGTGGTTCACGCGTCGGCCTCAGAGCTCTGGGGTCCTGGGTTCAAATCCAGGTCGGTCTAGCTGTGTTGAATTTGCATATTCTCCCTGGGCCTGCGTGGGTTTTCTCTGAGTACTCCGTTTTCCTCCCACATCCCAAAAAGATGCATTGTAGGCTGATTGGACACTCTAAAATTGCCCCTAGATATGGTTCTGAGTGTGCATGGCTGTCCATCTCCGTTTGCCCTGCGATTGGCTGGCCACCGATATAGGGTGTCCCCCGCCCCTGGCCCAAAGTCAGCAGGGATAGGCTCCAGCACCCCCCGCGAGTGATAAAGTGGATAAAGCGGTTTAGAAAATGAATGAAAAAACATCTATGAATAAAACATCTTCATAAATGTCATTAGAATATGGACAAATCCAAATTAAATTTTACCTTATTTTACACATCTGTCTTTCTCACTTCTCATTATCGTTCAAATGACTTTTCTGCTGAACGTCTCACTTGTTGCAAATTTCCATTTATATGCAATATTTTTCCATGATTTTGCTTTGATTTATTTAATAAAGGATAGCACATTTTAATGAACATATTTATATTCATGTTATGAACATATATATGTAGGATTGTAGCCTAGGGCTAATTTCCATTTATAGTCCATTGTGTAGGTTGAAGACAAACGATCACACATACTAGACACACACGCACGCACACAACCACACACACCCAATTTAGACAGTTCTCACCCGATTTTACCACTTGTTCTTCTATTTGCACATTAAAGTAAAAAGGAATGTATTAAGAAATATTAAAATGAAATTTTTAAAAAGAGAGAGAAGGGCTGTAAAACACGAAAAACATAAGAGTGGACAGGGCTACTACCACTGGCTGCCGCATTGGAAAAAATAGGTTGGATTTTATTTTGTGCGGTCCATATGATTGCTGTGCACGGAGAAGACGAGAGTATCGCGCAATTGCGCACGCGGGCATCTTAGAGGGAACATTGGTTATGAATTATATGCTATCAAAATTAACTTAAAAAATTCTGTACCAAGTGATAGCCACTAATTTGATTATTGTGTTTGGGCAGTCTTCACAACAATGTGTGAAAAACAGCAGGTAACTCTGGGTATTTGTTGTATAAACAATTTAGCTGTGTTCTGGCAGTTGTGAAGCTTTTACTAATTAGATCATTCCTGGCCTGTCTAGACATCCCGTTCCTTTAGTTGAAAGAAAGGTGTTGTATTCTGAGTATCTTTTACCTCAACAAATGTTTAAGTTAACGCTCACTTTGGGTCGAGGCAATGAAGGCTTTAAAAATGAAGTCAGAATAATGATAATCTCTCCTTTTCTTGAGCCAATAAAGAGAACTGGTCATGGAAGCTTCAATAATCTCTTGCCTATATTTTTATTAACACTTGTCTCACCAAATCTTTCATAACAAAGAAAAGAACATCTCACAGAAGCAAAAACTGGTCCTCGAGTTGGGAAAGAAAATTGCTCCGGTTGAGGAGACAAACAACAATTCATGCTCACACTCATATCTAGGGGCAATTTAGAGTGTTTAATCAGCCTACCATGCATGTCTTTAGAATGTGGAAGAAAACCGGAGTACCCGAAGAAAACCCACCCAGGCCCGGAGAGAACATGCAAACTCCAAGGAGGTGGACCGACCTGGATTTGTACCCAGGACCCCCACTGTGAGGCCGCCGGGATGAAGAAGGTTAGCGAAGCGACGAGCAGCACGTAGGGCAGCCGCATATAGACACGTGGAGAGAATGTACGTTGTGCGTCCGTGACAGAAGGTAAGTAGGTTCTCCTTTCATAGTTTATGTTCATGTTGAAGGAATAATAGTTTAAAGCTTAAGGTATTTCATTACATATTGCTACATTCTGTGTGTGAGATTGTAAAGTGCTGAGCGTATGAACAAGGCAGAATGTTGAGTGGGGGCAAAGGTCAGAGCACAGGATGCCATGGGGGATGCAACAGTGGGATGTTTGCAGATCCCGTGGGGGTTGCACCAGTAGAATGTGTTACAGATGCCGTGGAATGGGTGGAACCGCGAGGAGATTCTTCAAGAAAGAAAGACCAATGGCCAGGAGGCCGTTGTGTTGTGTCATTTGCATATTGTGGACTATAAACTAAAGTCCTGGGCGACTCGGAGGAAGAAGAACGACGACGACTGGTGGCGACATTCGTCTGCTTGGAGGGACTGAGAGGGAGCCTGAACCACAGACTTATGTCTTAGATTTGTGTAATAGAAATAAATCCACCCGTGTGTGAAAATGTCGGCTTCCTGGTACCTTTCTATTGCAGAACGAGCGCGCAAATTGTTGGATGAGTGGCAGTCGGGTAAGGTCATAAATTGGAGTCAGATTATTAACTTAACTTTAATATAATTATAGATTTTAAATTCCAACAATTCATGTTGACCCTCGACGTGGTGCAAGATTGGTTTAGTAAGAGCCACAAGAATCTGGGATTCGGGTCTGGGACCCACGTTCACACCAGGTGACGACCTGATAAAGGAGCCACACGCGTCCGACCGTCTTTCCTCTTGGGTGCACAGTGAAACAAGCTAAGCAGATTCCTTTTCAAATTCTGCGCATTGGAAATTCTAAATTATATAGGGGAAGGAGGACCGGATTGTCTTAAAATGTAAGGGTGGACAGTAGGGTATAAAATCTGGGATTTACCTACATAGAGTAGTCCATGGTGGCTTCAAAGTGTAAGTGTGGACATTAGTAGGGTATAAAATCTGGGATTTACCTACTAAGAGTAGTTCCATTAGTAGGATATAAAATCTGGGATTTACCTACGTAGAGTAGTCCATTTGTGGCTTTAAAAAAAGGATGGACAGTAGGGTATAAAATCTGAGATTTTACCTACTACAATAATGTGGAACTACTCGTGGCTCGATACGGTGTAAAATCTGGGATTTACGTATCAGTGTGGAAGCGGTGTGTGTGAAAACTAAAATTAAAACTAAAAATTTTCTGCATAAAAAGTGTTTGGGACACGCACGGGTGGATTTCCAGAATGGATTTCAAGATGGCGATGATGGGAGGTCTGATAGTGGTCTCGGGTTCCTCTCAGGTTGTCCAAGTAGACGAATGGAATGCAGAATGGAGATCGGAGAGTTGGTGTGTGTGCGTGCGTGCGTTTTGAGAGGATGTGTGTGTATGTGCACGGAGAGTTGGTGTGTGTGTGCGTGCGTGCGTTTGGAGAGGATGTGTGTGTATGTGCGGATGTGTAATGTGGGGGTTGCCTTTGTCTGCCGCGATGGGTCGAGAGGCATGGTAACTGTCCCAATTTGAAGGATGTGGAAGATCTGGTGAAGGTTTGTGAAGGTGTAAGGAAGGTTTGAACATAGAAAGGGAATTGTGAAAGTGAATAGAAAGGATTTTTGTAAGTGAGCTGAAGGAGAATGGAATTTATAGAAAAGATTTTGGTAAGCAGGAAAGTAAGAAAGTTAAGGAAAAGGAATGTTGAGAGAGGGCCTGGGAGAGAAGTGTGTGTGTATGTGCGCGTGTGTGCGTTTTGAAAGGAAGAAAGGAGAAAGATGCTGAATGAGAATGGAATGGAATTAATTGCTGAGAATGTGAAGATATAGAAACACAGGTTTTCAAAGACAAGCTAAATTAAATGTGAGTTGGAGAAATAATTTTGTACGTTGAAAGGAAATTTACATTGTACGGGTCAAAAGCGTTTGTCCGTAGCATTGAGAAAAAAGAAAAAAAAATGAAAAAAGAACTGACGTCACAGCTAGGGCAGAATTTAAAAAAAAATAAAAGAAAAAGTGAAATGAGAGAATGAGTTGGAGGCATGGCCTGGTGCAGGCGGGGGGGGTACCTTTCCCCTTTGCTCTCAGGGAGGAGGCGTGATATATGATCCTTCTTAGAGATGTGGCACTAACCCCCTCCCCTCTGGTGAGGGTAGAAAGTTCATGGCGGGGGAGGCTTTTGGCCTGCATCAGTGGACAAAGCTGCGCTTGATATGAGACATCAGGTACGAGTGATTGGAGCGGCTATTGTCGAGGGTCTTCCAGAACCTATGTAAATTCTAAACAGGAGAAGAGAGAGCAATCCGTCCAGATATTCCAAGCTATGGTGCGGCACGAGCTGGTCGGTTAAGTGGTGGACACTGTGGTCATGGGCGTGGTTTTCTCTGGTGGCCGGGGAAGAAGGTACTCATGACAAGGCCAACAAGGCAAGGGAACTGTTTTATATATGGCGGTATGAGACACGGGTACATGATTGTCCCAGCCAACAGCAGCAACCGCAACAACCGTTCCCACGGCAACCCAAGCACAGCAGTATGGCCCATTACAGCAACAGCGGCCTACGCGCGGAGGAGGACGAGACACTGGCGGACCATGGCGGCCCACAGCAGCCGGCCCAGTCACCTGGACACTATTACCAGGGCGGAGAATTTGATGGGAAGAGACTTGTTGATGTCTAAATGGAGCTACCATCATGTGTGAATGGCCGCACAGTGACTTTATTCCGTGTTCACAACCAACATGAACATGTGGACAATGGGCGACAATCTATAGGTCACGTCTTGAGCCTGAAACTTCAGCCACTGGGGGGACTTGTCTGTATATCACCGGTGGAAATCATTCATTGACTCGCTCCGGCTGTACCATTAACCTATGGATGATTTTCATTGTACGTTGTTTTACTGTTTTCAGAAGGTTCTTGGAACACCCTGGCAGTTGAAAAAATGCTTTGGCCCTGTCTCCTGGTCATGGGGCTCGCCGGCTCGGTACAGTGGTCACGACCAGCACCCCCTTCACAGATGTGAACACCCCTCACCCAAAGATAACAAAAGAAAACTGTTTGTTTTTAATCACCTAGAGCCAGGGGAGAAAGAGAGCCCCCACCAGCCCAGCCCAAGGCCCCCTCCCTCTGCGCAAACAGGGAGAGATGGAGAAATGGAGAGAGCGAGATAGTTGACAGTATGGGGATATATTAGTGACAAATTATGGGTCCTCTATTAGACACTGAAATTTATAATTAGGAAATGGCTAAGTGGAAGGTTAGTTTCTCAAAATTTTAATTGGGGTAAAAGTGAGCTACAAAAATGGCTCTTATATTAAATAAACACAAGCTTGGAGCAGAATAGCAATTCAACAAGTGCAATTTAGCTATTTTAGCAAAAAAAAAAAAAAAAAGAGGGATTTGCGATTTAGACTTAAGGATTAGGAATCATCCAAATTATTAATGATATCAAACATGAAGACAATGCAGAAATGGCATTGATCCAAATTATTAGGTAAATTGTAGCTGGCAAGTTTAGATAAAATAATTAATTTAGGATAGGCATAATTTCGCTGAGATGCAATAAACATCATGACTTGTCATCAGTGCACAGATGATAATTCATTGTTTTGCTCATCAACAGATGAAATATGCTTTAGCGTGAGTCGTAAGAATGAATAACTATGAGAATATGTCTGAAAAGGAGTGTGAGCATGAATGGTTCTTTGTTTGTCTTTTTGTGTTTTTGATTGGCCGAACACCGAGATATGATCAATCGGTTAGGTATCAAGGTGGAAAATGATTTAGCAAATTGGAATCGATTTCGGAATTGGCCAATAAGCCGTTTCACGGATGGCAACGACAAATTATGGAAAACTATTTCGTCCAAGGAAATTTTTAATGAAAAAGCAGCAGTACTCCAAATGTGAAATTTGAAGTGGAGAAACAAATCTGCTATGCGAAATTTGGGAGCACTGGGAAAAACACAGACAGTGCTTGATATGAAATTCCAAAGTACTATTGATTTATAGTGATAATGGCATCCAAATTGTGTTAATAGAAACATTGACTGAATTGACAAAAGTTTCCATGTTTAGTTCCGGAAAAATATGGAAATCCAATTTGGTGGAATGTACCAGATGCCATTATTCACTACACGATTGTAACAGGAGGATGAGGCTAATCACATGTCTGCATAAAAGAAAAAACTTTAAAGAAACGCATTAATTTTGGGTTGGCGAAGGGAGATGGTGTTTCTTAACAGGAATCATGGAGAGCACGCGTGAGCAACCCAGGATAAGAGTGTCCGTGCAAGATCCACCTGGTGCACTGTAAGAAGGTTCTCTCAGTTGAAACGTTTGAGGAGACAGGTAAGATAAACTTTTGACGTAATCAGACGTAATGGCAAGTACTCCAATATTGATTGGAAAGATTATCGCTCGAGGAGCAATGCCGTAAGTCATAAGGAACTTGTATATTGTTTTTGTCTCCATAAAAAGGTGAAAGCGTTTCAATTGAGACCAAACCTTCTTACAGATAGTTAAAGTAAACAATTGAGACCAAATCTTCTTACAGATTTTAAAGTAAACAATTAGAAAGAGAATGGATAGAAATATAACTGGATTTTAATTTTATGCCTGAATATTGGAAAAGATTGATTAAGAAAGTTTTATAGGAGATGATTGGCAAACTCCAAAGACAATAGAATGTTACATTTGATAAAAAGGACTATTACACTGGGATATTTGGAATTTCAGACAACTGAGTTTAATATGCAACGCGATACACATTATTGAATGAATTGGGACTTGATTAATATGCATTTTGAAAGTAATGAGTTTTAATTGGAAACTAAAGGACAAAAGTGGTACCATTACTCACAGTTGCGCCCGGCCCCAGACTTTGTGCCCGCCAATGGTGAGCTGAAAGGTTGACCGCCCGGACGGGCGGGTCAAGAGAGGGAATGTGACGATGGCAAGAATTGGATCAAAATTGGACTCGAAAGTGTCTGAACAAAGACGACGACAATGCAAATGTTTAACGTTATTGACTATTTTGCTTGCTGGCGTGTGCTTTGTGTGGACTATGTTGATGGTGCAGGATGACGGAAGGAATGGAGTGAAAGGAGAACAAGTGATGGTGTATCATTCCTGGAATGGAACGGTATGGTATGAAGCAGAGCGAGATGGTGGTAAGACGCTGACACAGACACAACAATTACTGCTAAATCTGAAGTGTAAACAATCGACACAGGTGAACGCTTGGGTGACAATTTTGAACTGGACTCAACAATGGCTTGATTTGTTTATGGAAAAGAGAAAGCCCATTTTTGACACCCGTGTTGCACAACAAAATTTCACCTGCCTAAATTTAAATGGGACTGGCCCTGGGATTGGAAATATGCAGGAGTCATGGTGTAATGAAAATGTGTCTTTGCCAGCAGGAATCCCTCTCGCTCGTGCTGATGTTTGGATGTGGTGTGGAGCGAAAGTGTTGTACGATAGGCTTCCCTCCAATGCCTCAGGTAAGTGCGCCATAGTAACGCTGATCATGACAATTAAGTGTGACAGCATTGGACATGGATTCCCAACAATGCGTCTCCTGACGGTCGTCTTGCTGGGGCATTGGAGGGTCTGCGCACGCGGAGTAACAAAATGACCAGAGTTAATTTTTTACTGATTTTTACCAGAGTTAATTTTTTACTGATTTTTACCAGAGTTAATTTTTTACTGATTTTTACGAGTATTAATTTTTTACTGATTTTTTACTAGAATGAAATCTTATACTGATTTTGAGTTTTCTACTGATTTTTGATTTGGTTACTGATTTTTAGCTTATGGTCATTGATTTTGGCTCGTGTCTGACAATAAAACAAGGTATTTGAGTGATGACCTCAGTAGTCTGAGGTCATGAGAGGGAATGAAGGAATAATAGTTTAAAGCTTAAGGTATTTCATTACATATTGCTACATTCTGTGTGTGAGATTGTAAAGTGCTGAGCGTATGAACAAGGCAGAATGTTGAGTGGGGGCAAAGGTCAGAGCACAGGATGCCATGGGGGATGCAACAGTGGGATGTTTGCAGATCCCATGGGGGTTGCACCAGTAGAATGTGTTACAGATGCCGTGGAATGGGTGGAACCGCGAGGAGATTCTTCAAGAAAGAAAGACCAATGGCCAGGAGGCCGTTGTGTTGTGTCATTTGCATATTGTGGACTATAAACTAAAGTCCTGGGCGACTCGGAGGAAGAAGAACGACGACGACTGGTGGCGACATTCGTCTGCTTGGAGGGACTGAGAGGGAGCCTGAACCACAGACTTATGTCTTAGATTTGTGTAATAGAAATAAATCCACCCGTGTGTGAAAATGTCGGCTTCCTGGTACCTTTCTATTGCAGAACGAGCGCGCAAATTGTTGGATGAGTGGCAGTCGGGTAAGGTCATAAATTGGAGTCAGATTATTAACTTAACTTTAATATAATTATAGATTTTAAATTCCAACAACGTCTTGGTGTTT
Organism: Stigmatopora argus; assembly: GCF_051989625.1. NCBI lineage: Eukaryota > Metazoa > Chordata > Actinopteri > Syngnathiformes > Syngnathidae > Stigmatopora > Stigmatopora argus. Next base: position 916,853 of record NC_135399.1, read on the forward strand.
ATATTATACATGCATGGCGGTCGCGTCATAACCGTAGAGACGCCCATAGTACTACACGTGGTGTGTCCCCACAACAGTTTAGTATTCATTTCATCTGTTCAAGATAAGAATGTGTGTAATGTACCCGTTAGTGTACCTAGAGTGTTCAGTGCCCCTTTCTAGCCATGTGTGTAGTGGCAGAGGACACATGCTAATGTGGCGAACACGTGCTAATTTACCGAACTTCCGGTTATGCGCGCGCATCCGATTTCCCGTGACACAATAATCTTAGATATCACTTCAGGTCTAGGGTACCCTCTAGTGAAACTTCCTTTTATATGAAAAAAAAATGAAATAAATGATTCCATCTTTGCTCAGTACATTTTCAAGAGTTCAGTTCATTTTCAAAACAGTTTGCCCAATATGAATTGCTTAGCTGGCACTAAAGAGAAAAAAACATGAGTAAAATAATTATAATCATGTAAGAAAATTAACCTCCATGTGGTGTTTGGACAATTGGAAGAGGTTGCTAGGGAAATGGCTGGCTTTCCTTCCATGTTCTCTTTCTTTCAGCTTTGAGTTCAAGTATACAGGAACAGATGAATTCAACCTAAAATGTCAAGAGGTTGAGACGTCCCAAAAGAATACCTTATGACTTTCAGAAATGCAACAGCAGGTTTCCACCACCAGAGTAACTATGTACTAAGAAAAAAACCAATACCTTCTGTATTTCCCACCCAATGTCGCATTTAAAAGCATCAAAAGGCTACCTGCTGGTCTCACATGCCCCATCCTTCTAGAGACATCCAGAAGCTGATTATTTTTCAGTTTGACTTATTCTCATGCTGCCATTTACTGACATTTGCACACCCATCAACAACAATCCTGATGAAATGGCTTTACCTTCAACGTCGTTTACTCTCTTTCTTTTATCAACTCTTGTCAGGATGACAAAACTCACTGTTTTCATTCGCTGTCAGCTTAGGGAGCTAGATGGTGACGACCTGTATTGGTGTGGTGCTTCTATCCCACTGTGGTATAGATGTGGCATTATGTGGCTTTTGAGGAGCACAAAAGTAGAAAGAGTAGACAAAAAATGAGATTTTAAAGGGCTTAATAGATCTAAGAGTCTGAGGGAATGCAATCTCCCACCACCACCACCACCTCTATGTTATTTTCTCACAGTTAATAAGATTTAACTTGAAAAGAAAACCAGAAAAAAAGGGAAAGAGACAGGAGGTAAGTGTGATGCTCTCACATTTTGCAGTCAATAACATACCTTGTGGCAATTATCAGAGGTTCCTTGCAGCTCATCAGATTTATTTTTTATTTTTTAATAAAGCTGCCATTCTTGTGATGTGAATCTGCATTTGTGTGTGGTGTGCCACGGATACTCTGTTTGACCGTGTTAGCATGATATCATCAGTAGAATGAAATATTTTTTTAAAATAATATTTACTGAAATAATGCATAAATACATTTTGCCGTTTGGATTTACCATGCAATGTGTGTGTTTTGACACCTGCTATCATATGTAGGTGTGTGGAAGGAAAGGGGGATATTTTTAGGTGAGTAAAAATGTTGTCATCGCCTAGGACGAATACAAAAAAACTAAGATTTATATAGCAAAGTTCACCCCAAGTAGTAAGAAATTTGTATTTCATTTCAATGCCTTTTGAACCATTAAAAAGGGTGGATGGGAGATGTTTTAGCATATTAAATATTTATAGTGAGATTGACGATGCATTCACTTAACATTTTAGTGGATAACCTCAGAGATCAGGAATAACAGACACAGATGGAAAAACTGAATATACTATATGCGGGAGAAAGTGTTTGTCTCTTGAGTTTTGGATGTATTGAATAAGGACTATCTCAAATGCATTTTGTGCTATTTGTGTTCATCTAATAGCAGGTCATCATGCTGGTCTCTGTCATAAACCGTGAAAAAATAAAAGCTTACTAAAAATACAACTGTACAAAAACAACTAAAATGTTCCATTTGTCTGATTTTAAGGTTTATTTTTATGTCTAAGCAATGGTATGGAATGTGGGACTATAATGGACAGGTAAAAGGATGGAGATGCTTCATGCTATATTTGAAAAGGTATATAGTATTTGCATTGTTATTTTTTTTAACACAGTTCAACGTTTGCCCTCATATAGTATATATTGTTTGTGTCGATACTTCATATCCCCCATATTTGCTCAATTCATTTAATATGTATTCGGTCGGACCACCCTATTTATTCCTCTCAATTAAGCAAAGTGACAAATTAAAATGCTAATAGTATTTAAAGAAATAACAAGGAAAAAAAGTGATTATTTCAGTGAGTTCATTCACTACATCCATCTGTTTACGAGCAACCATTACTCAAGTAATGGCGCTGTTTCAGGTTAGCAAAAATCTAAATTGAGGAGGCTAGAGCAAAATAATACATTATTGGAAAAAATATAAACAAAACTCAAATTATGATCACTACAACGTTTGGTAAAATTGCCGTTTTCAGATTTGTATTTCTTGATTTTGAAAAAATTGTAAAATATTGTTTTTGTATAACACATGAAAACAGTTTTTCAACACATATATCTCATCTCATTTTCTGAACCGTTTTATCCTCACTAAGGTAGCGGGGGGTGCTGGAGCCTATCCCAGCTGACTCTGGGCCAGAGGCAGGGGACACCCTGAATCGGTGGCCAGCCGATCACAGGGCACAAGGAGAGAGACAACCATGAACACTCACACCCACACCTAGGGGCAATTAAGAGTGTCCAATCAGCCTACCATGCATGTTTTTGGAATGTGGGAAGAAACCAGAGTACCCGGAGGAAACCCACACAGAACATGCAAACTCCACACAGGTGGATGTGGCCTGGATTTGAACCCAGGACCCCAGAGCTATGAGGCTGACGCGCTAACCACTCGCGCCACCGGGACCCCATCTATATATATAGTTGTGGTCAAAACTGTACATACACTTGTGAAGAACATAATGTCATGGCTCTCTTGAGTTTCCAGTTATTTCTACAAGTCTAATTTTTCTCTGATAGAGTGATTGGAACAGATACTTTTTTGTCACAAAAAACATTCATGAGGTTTGGTTCTTTTATGACTTTATTATGGGTTAACAGAAAAAGTGATCAAATCTGCTGGGTCAAAAATATACATACAGCAACACGAATTAGCAATTTTGGTGATATAGAAAGTTGTGTCAGTGAAATGAGCTTCATAGCATGGCCTCTTAACTTCTTGTGAGTGATTATGACTGTCTACAACTGGTGACTTCTCTGAGGTCATTTAAATAGAGCTCATTGGATGGAAACGCCAACAAACGCTACAATGGGAAAGTCAAAGGAGCTCAGCATGGATCTGAAAAAGCGAATTCTTGACTTGAACATGTCAGGAAAGTCACTTGGAGCCATTTCAAAGCAGCTGCAGGTCCCAAGAGCAACAGTGCAAACAATTGTTTGTAAGTATAAAGTGCATGGCACTGTTTTTTCACTGCCACAATCAGGAAGAAAATGCAAGCTATCACCTGCTACTGAGAGAAAATTGGTCAGGAGGGTGAAGATTCAACCGAGAATCATCAAAAAGCAGATCTGGCAAGAATTAGAAACTCCTGCAAAACAGGTGTCAGTGTCCACAGTCAAGCGTGTTTTGCATCTCCATGGACTGAGAGGCTGCCGTGCAAGAAGGAAGCCCTTGCTCCAAAAGCGGCACCTTAATGCTAGACTGAAGTTTGCTTCTGATCACATGGACAAAGATAAGACCTTCTGGAGGAAAGTTCTGTGGTCAGACGAAAAAAAAAATGAGCTGTTTGGCCACAATGCCCAGCAATATGTTTGGAGGAGAAAAGGTGAAGCCTTTAACCCCAAGTACACCATGCCTACCGTCAAGCACGGTGGTGGTAGTATTATGCTGTGAGGCTGTTTCGCTGCCAATGGAACTGGTGCTTTACAGAGAGTAAATGGGATAATGAAAGAGGAGGATTAACTTCAAATTATTCAAGATAACCTAAAGTCATCAGCCCGAAGATTGGGTCTTGGACGCAGTTGGGTGCTCCAACAGGACAATGACCCCAAACACACATCAAAAGTGGTAATGGAATGCTAAATCAGGCTAGAATTAAGGTTTTCGAATGGCCTTCTCAAAGTCCTGACTTAAACCCCATTGAGAACTTGTGGACAATGCTGAAGAAACAAGTCAATGTCAGAAAGCCATCAAATTTAACTGAATTGCACCAATTCTGTGAAGAGGAGTGGTCAAAGATTCAACCAGAAGCTTGCCAGAAGCTACAGCGCCATCCGTGACAGATCTGAGGATAAGCGGTACTGAAAATGAATAAATAAATGTTCAGAATTATAATGGGTGTCTATGGTACAATAATTGTAGATTATGTTATGTTTAAGAATAAAAAGTACATTATATATCTTGCTACTGAATATTATTTTTTGATATTTTTTGTTCTGGAGGATTTTTTGGCAACAAAGACACACAAAAGCGCTGGGATTGCAAACTACCGTATTTTCACGCCTATTTGGCGCATCGTTTCTTACGCCGCAGTGTCAGTAACGAGTGCTATTTCTGTATTTTAGACACACAAAGCACGCACCATTTCATTAGACGCATATATATTATATATTATAGAATGAACATCGAAACGCAATAGCGCTGGCTACCGGAAGCAGCCTATTTTCGGGTTCCGGTGCGCAGTGACTGCTGGGAAATATAGTTCTTCCTCGCTACACCCACACGCTAAAAACATGTTTTAAAAAGGCAACGGAAGCAAAACTGAGTTGGTTGTACTTTATTTAGACATTTTACAACTTACTCATGTCATCATCACCCACAAATCCATCAAAGTCCCCATTTTCTGTGTCCGAATTAACAATTGCCCAAATGAGTCTTCCAAAACGCTGGGTCCGGCGGTTGTAGTTCTTATGCCTCCAGCACCAAATTAGTGTGGTCGCGGCGACCACACTAATTTGGTGCTGGCAGTCATTTCGGCTGTATTTACAAAAGAAATCCTGCCGCTAAATGTTGGCGTCAACAGAGCATTCAAAGCTAGACTGTGAACTATGTATATATTATATATAATAACTCGGAGCTTGCCGTCGACCACACTAATTTGGTGCTGGCCGTCATTTCGGCTGTATTTACAAAAGAAATCCTGCCGCTAAATGTTGGCGTCAACAGAGCATTCAAAGCTAGACTGTGAACTATGTATATATATTATATATAATAACTCGGAGCTTGCCGTCGACCACACTAATTTGGTGCTGGCCGTCATTTCGGCTGTATTTACAAAAGAAATCCTGCCGCTAAATGTTGGCGTCAACAGAGCATTCAAAGCTAGACTGTGAACTATGTATATATATTACATATAATAACTCGGAGCTTGCCGTCATTGCCGGAGGCTTGACCAAAGAATTACAGCCGCTGGACATCGGCATCAACCGGGCTTTCAAATCAAAGTTACGAGCGGCGTGGGAGCAGTGGATGATCGCTGGCGAACACAGCTTCACGAAAAGTGGCAGGCAGCGCCGGGCTTCTTACGCTACAATTTGTCAATGGATCGTTGCCGCCTGGGCGAACGTGTCTGCTTGCACGGTTGTTCGAGCTTTTGCCAAAGTCGGCATAATTTCTATGGAGCCTATGGAAATTACGGTGACTCTGATAAGGGGGCTGCTATTTGGAAGGCTCGTTTGGGTAATTGTTTAATTCTGACACAGAAGATGAGGAGTTTGAGGGATTTGAAGGTGATGATGACTTGAGTAAATTGTAAAATGTCTAAATAAAGTACAACCGAACTCAGTTTTGCTTCCGTTGCCTTTTTAAAACATGTTTTTAGCATGTGGGTGTAGCGAGGATGAACTATATTTCCCAGCAGTCACTGCGCACCGGAACCCGGAAATAAGCTGCTTCCGGTAGCCAGCGCTATCACCAGCCGCTCGGCGCCCCCGCGAGCGCTCCCGCTCGGCGCTCACAAAGGGCGCTCTGCATTATAAGGCGCTCTGTCTTTTTTGGAGAAAATTTTTGACTTTTTTTTACTTTTATGCGCGCCTTATAGGTGTGAAAATACGCTATATGTATTTGTATTGATGTGTGAATTTTGTACGGCACAAGGGCATTTGAGGATGCAAACTCTGGATCCACAATGACAGAACATTAGAATTGGATCGTGGTGAAATGTTCTGGGAAGAGGGCCAGAAACATTGGAGGAGCATTTCAGGAAGAAGATTGTTGATACGAAGGACTGTGATAAATGTCTGTCTGACAAGTGTTTCATGAGAACACACACATCACACATACACCCTCCCATTCTGATACAAAAAAATAAGGTGAACAGCGGAAGGAGTTTCGGGAGATGCAGAAAAGAAGTAGCCGATTACCTCCTCAACAGAATAAGAGTGTTTTGTGTCTCATTTATACCGGTTTACAAATCTCTAATTGGTGATTCTGACAATTATTTTTGTTCTGGATGATTTTTTGAAAAGACACAGACGAAGACACACACAAAACAGAATGAGACTGAGAATCAACTTACACACAATGGTGCTTTATGGCGAGAATTGACAACCTCGTTTTATCTGACTCCAAATTTTAAATTATTTGCCTTTGGGCATTAATCTGTGGGGGCAGAGATTCCAAGATATAACACTCCCTCTTGAACTCTATGGCTCCCATGAAATTGGGACAAAGAAGAGGACAGGAACAGTTTTATGATATTGTTCGTCTGTTAGGCTTTGAAGTATATAATATAACAGTAGAACACAGGAAATATTGTTTATAAAAGAAACTCCCGGGCCATATCTTATAATAATGCATACCTGTGACAAGGCTACACAAACCAACCATCAATAAAGGCAAACACTTTGATCAGGATGAGCAAAGCCATATGTGCCACAGTCTTTTAAATTAATTTTACAACTTACAACAAACCCCATGTTTACACAGTGATGCTCTGTAAAAAAATAAAAATACTACCAATCAAATTAAGTAAAAATCTAAACATATCAGCAGCAGCTTCGGCAGGGAAGACCAGACTACCCTCTCCCCACCCACTTTAACCAGCTCTTCCGGGAGTATCCCAAGGCGTTCCTGGGACAGCCAGGAGTCATAGTCTCCCCAGCATGTCCGTGGTCAGCCCTATGGCCTCCTTCCGGTGGGACGTGCCCAGAACACCTCCCGAGGGAGGCGTCCAGGGGGCATCCTGATCAGATGACCGAGCCAACTTGATAGGTTCACTCTTTAGGCATTCCCAAATGCACGCCGTAATAAAACAGACATCTGACTCATAACCGGGTTCTTGCAAGAGAGAATCGATCCTGACGCGTCTCTGTCCTAGACCATTCTCCTGAATCGATGTCTCTCTTGCTTATTCATTACATAAGATTTAACAATATGCATTTAAGTTCTCAAAACAATTGGTCTGTCAGATCTTCCCGAGGGAGGGCTGTGGACAACACTCAGAAGTCAAAACAATTGTAAGTCCTCCGGATCCGAGGAAGCGGTATCACCACCTGGTGCAAAGTCGAAGTCAAAACAATTGAGAGTCCTCCGGATCTACGGTGTGAACGACCGTGTGAGAGGTTGATGATCCTCAAAACATTCTTCTTCATTCCCAGCAAATATATAATAATAATAATCACCAAAGCGTTCTTCATCGCAAGCAAATAATGTAATGTATACTAATTATCCTAAGTAAAGCAAAGCGTTCTTCATTGCAAGCAAATATATAATAATGTAATCAGCAAATAATAACCCTAATATTCCCCCCTGTTATTATATATTTGTAGGTAATCCCATAATCCTTTTTTTATTTATGACAAAAACAAATACACTTGGGGGAAGTCCGTTGTCTCGATATTTACCAGAATTCACCTTACTTGCATATCTGGCCTGAAAAAGGAAGAACAAAATCATTCTCGTTCAACTCATTTTCATAATTTGCATAATCCTGGACATCAATGTTATCACCAAGAGGCTGTCTAATAAGCAGATACAATCCTAGCAATTTGGAATTTGTTAGAGCAATTGTATCAACCATAAGTAGGTCTAGCAAAGAACCTAAGCCGGGGATAAGACAATACCAAAATAGCCATTGATATCACCTCCATGAAGGCCAATTTTTTTACATTTGCCGTAGGCCTTATCCCACCAGTCTGCCAGAAGGTGGACAGTTCCACTCCAGAGTGCCTCTTCGTTTCCTGTTCAGGGTCTCCAGGCCTTCAACCGCTCTGGTTAGGGACCCATTAGGGGACGTGTCGTTGAGTGCAACATTTTCAATCATTGCATACGTCCCTTGCTCCATCAAGAGCACATCAACCGTCAGAAGCATATAACCGCTTTGCGGTCATGGAAAGTCATGAGACTGGTGGCTGCCAGCTGTTCCTTCATTGCAAATCCAATTTATTTTTGGGACATTGTAATGGATGTGTTTTATCCTATTCATATTTTTATTTGGCGTAACCCAAAGAAAAATAGACTCCTGTTGCAATTTGGCAAACTAACCCATAAGTCGGATCGCCATCCCTCGATGAGGCTCAACGTCGTCGAGAGAGGCCAGCCGCCGGACCGAAATTCCAAGCCACCAATTGTATCTCCTCCACTCTAAAACAGATACTGGTAAAAACAGTGAAACCAAAGCACATAGTCCTGTTTCTTTTTTGACAGGAGTTATATAATTTATTTGCCCCACTTCACCACCATAAGCCAAAACGTGAAATCAGTGGCACAGTTTGTCTTGGACAATGGGCACACCATGTCTCTATCTACCGCCCCCAGATTCAGACCATGCCCTGTAAGGTTCAAACAGGCAAAGTTAGCACAGTGGAAAATTGGCTTGTCATTCACTGCTTTTGTAACAGGATAGACACTGTTTCGATATTTTTCCTTTTCTTTACAAGCAGGACACTTTTTTATTTTGTAAAAACACTTTCCCCAAAGAATGGTGATTGAGGGAGTTGTTATATCTGATCGTATTTTCCCTCGTCAGGTTGTTTGTTTTAACACTTGGTAAGAAGGTTTAGTTTCAATTGAAACGCTTTCACCTTTTTGCATATGGAGACAATAGAACCAATATAAAAGAGGGTTATCTGGCTCCTCTCAATCCGGAGGAGCAGCGGCTGTCCCCGATGTCCACGCAATGTTGCAGAGACGTGTCAACCTAGACAGCCCCACAACATCCAGAGCCTTTAGAAACTCCGGGCAGATCTCATCCACTCCCGGGGCGTTGTCACCAAGGAGCTGTTTAACCACCTTGGTGACTTCAACCTCAGAGATAAGAGAGTCCCCCGGTTCTGCTTCCTCATGGTAAGGCGCGTCAGTGGAATTTAGGACGTCTTCAAAGTATTTGGCCCACTGATTTACAACATCCCGAGTCAAGGTCAGCAACGCCCCATCCCCACTATACACTGTGTTGATGGTGCACTGCTTCCCCCTTATGAGACGTTGGATGGTGGACCAAAATTTCCTTGAAGCCACCCGTTAGAGACGACCAGAGCCGTGTGCTGCCTGGCCATCCGGTACCTGTCAGCTGCCTCCGGAGTCCCATGGGCTAAAAGGGCCCAGTAGTACTCCTTTTTCAGCCTAACGGCATCCCTTACCACCGGTGTCCACCAGTGGGTTTTGGGGTTACCGCCACGCCAGGCACTGACCACCTTGGGAACATAGCTCGTCTGCTGCCTCAGCAATAGAATCACGTAACATGGTCCATTCGGACTCAATGTCCCCCGCCTTTTCCCTGACACAATAAAGGCTTTTGAATTTGAATTGAATTGAGAGAAGCTCTGTCAGAGGTGGGAATTGAAACTCCTTCTGACAAGGGACTCTGCCAGGTGTTCCCAGCAGACCCTCACAAAACGTTTGGGTCTCCCGGGCTGCACTAAGCATCTGCCCCCACCATCGGAGCCAACTCACCACCAGGTGTTGATCGGTTGACAGCTCCTCCCCACTCTTTACGCGAGTGTCCAAGACATGCGGCCGCAAGTCCGATGACACGACCACAAAGTCGATTGTTAGGGTTATTAGTCTTACATTATTATATACATTATTTTTTTCCAAGATGGCGCCGTCACGCGGCAGCCGGTGGCAGTAGCTCTGTCCAGTCTTATTTGTTTTTCGTGTTTTACAGCCTTTCTATCTTTTTTCATTACATTTTAAAATTTCTTAAAACATTCCTTTTTTACTTTACTTTGTACTTTATACTTTTTACTTTAATATTTTTACAACTGTCTTTGTTCTGTTAGCCTGGCTTCTTTCTGCTACTTCATTTTTGGAACCATTCAGCCATGCCTACGCTGTCATACACATGGGACTAGCTGTGAACAATACGCAGTAGAAGGAGCAACACCTCAATGCCGCTGGAAATCCGGAGCTGGACAAAAGTGCCGGGAGAAGAAGCGACGCTTCAGACCAAACATTCCATAATGGGATAAGATGGAAGAGCTGTCGGCGCTTACCAGGCCGGAAACGGAGTCGAGGGTTTCTACTCTGCTAATATTGATTCTTCAGCTCCAGACTACTGAGGAACTGTGTGGAAGAGTGACTCTGCATATTTTCAACCTTGGTCACAGTCTGCAGAAATTCCCCATCTTGTGGAAGACTTGGTTTGTACTTTGTGCTTTTTGCTTTGTTGTTCTGCGGCCTTTGCAAATGTATTATCTAACTTCTAACTATGTGTAACTATGCCTTTCCTGTATCTGCATTCTCACCCTCTTGCTACTATGACAATGAAATTTCCCGAATACGGGATGAATAAAGTTATCCCATCCAATTAAATATTAGGAGTAAACATTAATTCATTTCTAACCTAACTACAGAAAAACACTATAATAGCCATTGTCTTATTGGAGATGCTTGGAAGAGTGACTCTGCATATTTTCAACCTCGGTCACAGTCTGCAGAAGTTCCCCCTCTTGTGGAAGACTTTCTGTGTGTGGTTCCAGTTTTATCCAACTTGCCAACGTCTTTTTCTTGAGTCTCTATCCTTTTTTGCTACTGCAACCAAAATGGCGCCGCTTAAGTGGCGAATTCCGAAATCGATTCCAATTTGCTAAATCATTTTCCACCTTGATACCTAACCGATTAATCATATCTCGGTGGTCGGCCAATCAAAAACACAAAAAGACATACAAACAACCATTCATGCTCACACTAATTTTCAGACATCAGTGGTCTGCAATTTTTTTTATCACTCGTGGAGAGCGCCATCTCACGTCTGGGCTTCTTGGCAGCTTACCTCCATTTTGCTGTCCTATCAGCCTAATCATTCTCAAAAGAAATAGGTTAACGTCATTTGGTTGACATCAATTGTTCGATGCTTATGCAATCCGTATATCATTAATATTCTAATAGTCATTAATATGACCCACGCCAAAGCATATTTCATCTGCTGATGGGCAAAACAAGATACATATCCCGTGCACTGAACATGTATGATACTTTAATCCATCTCAGAGAAATCATGCCTATCCTAAATTAATTATTTTATCTAAACTTGCCTAATAATTTGGATAAATGCCATTTCTGCATTGTCTTCATGTTTGATATCATTAATAATTTGGATGATTCCTAATACCGTAATTACTCGAATATAACGCACACTCGAAAATAACACGCAGGTAATTTTGGGCCAAAATAATCTGGAAAAACGCAGTACTCGAATATAGTGCGCACCTAAAATTTCCCGCTGACGAAAATCAGAAATCTTCGTTTCACGATTGTTTTGTTCAAAACCGGATAGAGAAATCTTCAGGTACGAGCGTGTCGAGTGTCGTGCAGTTGGTGGTGTTATGCGTTTGAATTTTAGGGCAATAGATGATACACAGAGTGGACAAACATATCATGTAGACAAGTTATGTTGCAATACCTTTTAGACTTCCTTGAACATTGACTACATTTCAATTGACAATACCATGTTTTAATTCAAATATCTATTGTCATTCTCAAACAAGAAAAGGAACATACAAATTGAATAAATAAATGATTTGAAGATATGCACAATGGAAAAGACTATCACATGCAACAAGGGAATGTACTGCCCCCGCTGGACATATTTCTAAATACAAGTACGTACTACACTACAATGTAGTATTCTACTTTCCAGCTTATTAATGCAGGATTGTGATGTTTGTGAGGCTTGACGGTCTTTAATATGCGTGTATTTTGAATTCAAAGTTGGAAATTGCACAATTTATTTTAGTTATTGATTATAACACGCACCCCCAACTATTGGAATTAATTATATAGCAAAAATATGCGTGTTATATTCGAGTAATTACGGTACTTAAGTCTAAATCGCAAATCACTCTCTTTTTGCTAAAATAGCTAATTGCACTTGTTGAATTGCTATTCTGCTCCAAGCTTGTTTATTTAATATAAGAGCCATTTTTGTAGCTCACTCTTACCACAATTAAAATTTAGAGAAAGTAACCTTCCGCTTAGCCATTTCCTAATTATAAATTTCAGTGTCTAATAGAGGACCCATAATTTGTCACTAATATATCCCAATACTGTCAACTATCTCTCTCTACATCTCTCTATTTCTCCCCCTCCCTGTTTGCGCAGAGGGAGGGGGCCTTGGGCTGGGCTGGTGGGGGCTCTCTCTCCCCTGGCTCCAGGTGATAAAGGAACAGTAAGCGCTATGGGCGACCCCCCCTCCTTTTGTTTGAACAGGGTGTGCTTAGCTTTGGGTGTGGGGTGTCCGCATCTGTGAAGGGGTCGTGACCATTGGACCGAGCCGGCGAGCTTCATGACCAGGAGACATAGCCAAAGAAATGTGTGGGTCGGCTGTGTCCGACGTTTTGTACCACACCTTTTCGATTCTTTCAACTGCCAGGGTGTTCCAAGAACCTTCTGAAAACAGTAAAACAAAGTACAATGAAAATCATCCATGGGTGGATGGTAAGGCCGGAGTGAGTCAATGAATGATTTCCACCGGTGATATACAGACCACAGTCCCCCAGTGGCCGGAGTTTCAGGCTCAAGACGTGACCTATAGATTGTCCCCCACTGTCCACATGTTCGTATTGGTTGTGAACACGGAATCCTTGCACCATTTGGTAAAGTCACTGAGTCCATCCAGTCCACATAAGATGGTAGCTCCATTAGACATCAACAAGTCTCTTCCCATCAAATTCATAGGAGCCTCTCGGGCACCTCTATTCGGAGTGTGGAGGATCCCATGGACCGTAATAATCATCTCCGCCCTGGTAATATTGTCCAGGTGACTGGGCCGGCTGCTGTGGGCCGCCATGGTCCGCCAGTGCCTCGTCCTCCTCCGCGCGTAGGCTGCTGTTGCTGTAGTGGGCCATACTGCTGTGCTTGGGTTGCCGTGGGAACGGTTGTTGCGGTTGCTGCTGTAGACTGGGACAATCACGTGCCCCGTGTCCAATACCGCCACACACAAAACAGTTGCCTTGTTGGCCTTGTCCTGAGTACCTTCTTCCCCGGCCACCGGAGAAACCACGCCCATGACCACAGTGTCCACCATGCATCTGGACCACCTCGGGCCCCACCATAGCTTGGAACATCTGGACGGATTGCTCTATCTTTTCCTGTTTAGAATTTTTCTTTGACCTTCTCGTCATCATACATAGGTTCCGGAAGACCCTCGACAATAGCTGCTCCAATCATTCGTACCTGATGTCTCATGTCAAGCGCGCAGCTCTGTCCACTGATCCAGGCCAAAAGCCCCATCAGCCATGGACTTCCTCCCCTCGCCAGAAGGGGGGGGGGTTATTTAGTGCCACATTTCTAAGAAGGATCATATATCACGCCTCCTCCCTGAGGGCAAAGGGGAAAGGTACCTCCTCTCTCTGTCCAACTACTCACTCCCTCATTTCACTTTTTTTTTAGTTCTGCCTTAGCTGTGACTTCACGCTCCTTTTTCCCTTTTTTTTTTCTTTTTTCTCAATGCTACGGACAAACGCTTTTGACCCGTAAAATGTAAATTTCCTTTCAACGTACAAAATTGTTTATCCAACTCACGTCTAATTTTAGCTTGTCTTTAAAAACCTGTGCTTCTACATCTCCGTACAAACTCATCAATTAATTCCATTCTCCTTCAGCTCACTTCCAAAAATCCTTTCTATTCACTTACAAAACTCTTTTCTATTCACAATTCCCTTTCTATGTTCATCGAACCTTCATCAAACCTTCATCAAACCTTCATCAAACCTTCATCAAGCCTTCCTTATCCTTCATCAAACCTTCCACATCCTTCAAATCGGGACAGAAACCATGCCTCTCCACCCATCGCGGCAGACACAGGCAACCCCCACATCACCAACCCTTCGATCTCCATTCTGCATTCCATTCGTCTGAAGTGCCACAACCTGAGAGGGACCCGAGGCCACTATCACACTTCTTCTCATCCGCCATCTTGAAATCCACCCGTGCGTGTCCCAACCACTTTTTACGCAGAACAATTTTAGTTTTTTAATTTTAGTTTTTACAATTACACCGCTTCCACACTGATACGTAAATCCCAGATTTTAAACCGTATCGAACCACGAGTAGTTCCACATTATTGTAGTTGGTAAATCCCAGATTTTATACCCTACTAATGGACTACTCTTAGTAGGTAAATCCCAGATTTTATACCCTACTAATGGACTACTCTTAGTAGGTAAATCCCAGATTTTATACCCTACTAATGTCCACACTTACACTTTTAAGCCGTTCCGCTCCTCCTTCCTCTTATAATTTAGCGTTGTCAATGTGCAGAATTTGAAAAGGAATCTGCTTACCTTGTTTCACTGTGCACCCAAGAGGAAAGACGGTCGGACGTGTGGCTCCTCTATCAGGTCGTCACCTGGTGTGGACGTGGGTCCCAGACCCGAGTCCCAGACTCTTGTGGTTCTTCTACCTCTTTTGCATCACGTCAGGGTCACCATAAATTGTTGGGAATTTTCTCTATAATTATATTAAAGTTAAGTTAGTAATCTGACTCCAATTTGTGACCTTACCCAACTGCCACTCATCCAACAATTTGCGCGCTCGTTCTGCAATAGAAAGGTATCAGGAAGCTAGCAGTTTCACACACGAGTGGATTTATTCCTAACACACAAATCTAATACATACGACTGGGTCTCAGGTCCCTCTCAGTACAGCTCTATACGTCTCTGTTGCCACCAGTCGACATAGTTCTTCTTCTGAGTTGCCCAGCAAATTAGTTATACTACACAATATGTAAATGACACAACAACAAAGGCATCCTGGCATCATTCTATTGGCTGTGTACACTGCAGTTAACTTTAGCTTGCTCATTGGTCTTTATTCCCCGCAGAATCTCCCCGCCGGTTCCGCCCAGTTGAATTTTTCCTCTTCACCAACTGCCTCTGTTTTATCTCGTCTCGGCACCTGCAAACAGTCCACTCCAACCCCCCCACATCCTGTCCCGTGACCTTCGCATTCCACAGGATGTAGGGACATCTAATGAACTACTTTAAGCTCAAACTGTTATATTCCTTTAGCATCTAAGACCCTTTGCAGGCTGGAATTACGCTGAGCACCTGGGTTCCCGATGGTTGAAGACTAATCCTAAAAGAGTTGAAGATATCTCTGGTAAATCCACATGAATGTTTTAATTCAATGTGAGGAGTTTCCGAATGTGGGGGAAGCATTCATGTGAAGGTCCATTTGTGAGAGAAAGCCAAATCGATAAGATCACGTCCGGGGGACTGCGACAGTAAAACCCTGTAAGTAAATACTAGTCACTAACAGGTGAAGAAACAGAGCGTATTGTAAATAGTAGACCTGCAGGACAAAATTCGGACTTAACGAAGGGGTGATCTATATAAAATGGAGAAAGATGGATATGATGATACCAATTATTGGTTTTTGATGGCAACAAAAAAGGTGCGATAGAAATGCAAAGAAAGTTGAGCGGAGTGGGAATGAGCAAGTTGATAAGAGCGAGGCGGCTGGAAAAACAGAACATGCTATTTTGTTCCAAAGAAATGAGGATGATGAGACAGGTCCAATGGGTCAAAAAGGGGCCTGAAAAGGAAAAAGGTTGAGGGGAAATTATCGGCGAATACAGCAGAGACACAATTGTATCCGTCGTTGCCCCCTCCAACATATGCACCTGGCCATTTAACCAGGTCAGGGGGGCCTGTAGGAGAATGGTCAAAAGCATGGGGAAAAACGTTATCCCCTAGCCTAGTGTGCCACAATCAAGTGACATTTTTGCTGAACAATATCCCATGATCGAGGTTCCTAACCCTAATGTGGATGTTGAGCAGCCCCCTATTATCTTGGTTCATTGAACTTGGACACAGGACGATGTGAAAAATGCTGTAGATGGCGTCACATCGCATAAAGTTAATGTGGCGGAATTTGTCCTACAAATGGAAGACACCAGATGATCTTATCATCTAAACGGGGTGGAAACACAGCTAGTTTGGATTGCCGCGTTAAAGGGTAAGTGGAACACTATTAGGGGGATTGGAATTCAAATACTGATCTTGCCCCATTAGATCATGACAGCCGTGAACTGAGCTTAAGAGTGCGTGACATGATTGAACGGGCAATGAAGAAATTTAAGACAAGAGAAAATTATACCGCTATTGACAGAGCTATGCAAAAAGATGGTGAACCTTTTGAAGAATATAGAATCAGGATGTCGCCGTGTTTTAAGGCCAACAGCGGCATCACAGAAGATCACACTGTGGGTGGTCTTTATCAGGAGCAGCTTAAAAATGTCCTCCATGCTCATTCAAATTATATACAGACGCTCCCCTACTTACGAACATTCAACTTACGAACAACGGTACATACGAACATGTCTGCAAATTGCGTTTAAGTCCAAAAATGTTCGCAAGTCCAATTTTGTATTTCGCGTCTTTTTCGGAGTAGTACTTCTTTCCGCCGCTAATACCGACGCCTGGCGCTGTGAGAGCTCAGCTCACCCAGCATCTACCTTCTTCGTTGCAATGCGGAAGTGCGTGAATGTATCTCCAGTGTGCAAAGAACCTTTTTCATTTGTATCATTAAATATCTCATGCATCCAATATTGAATATGGTTGGTAAAAAGCTAAAGGCTTCTATTGAGGGAGTTGCAAGGAAGAGGCAAGCCATTTCATTTGAAACGAGTGGCAATAATAACGAAGCTTGATGCGCGTCAGAAAGTGGTGAGCGTTGCACATTCAGTACCATTTATAAACAGAAAGATCGAGCAGCAGGACCCAAATATTGAACGTTGCACAAAGTTTGCAAATCAATTGAATGATGCCATACAGTGCTACTGCATCATTTATGATGAAAAAAAAGAAGAAAACTGTGCAATCGTCATTAGGTCGCTTCTTTTGGCCAGTTTCTAATACATAAATCTATCTCTCTCTCTACAGTACTGTACATATTCTCTCCATTTTATTAAATTTTTTTTTTCAGTACAAACCAATGCGTGTTACTTATACAAGCCTTAAACATACAAATGCACTTATATAAACCTTAAATATACTTATATAGGCCTTAAACATAAATTATAATACAAAATATAGCACTAAATCAACTTACAAACAAATTCAACTTATGAACAATCGCTCGGAACCAATTGCGTTCGTAAGTTGAGGAGTGTCTGTACTTAGGCAATGACTGAGAAACATTGGGTGGATAAACCTACGGGTACGCTTGACCAATAAATAAATCAAGCATTGCATGCTGAAAGGGTTCTGAAACAGAAAGGGAAAAAGAATAGGAGGCCCTCCTTGACTGAAGGAGAACATTTGTACCAAGATAGGTGGCAATGGGCATAGGAATGTTACCTAAAAGAATGGGAGAAAAGAAACGAGGAGGTTAAACACAAGAAGGCCTCTAAAAACGTGGCCCAATCTGAGCAAGCATTTGTATTAATGAAGGAACAGCTGGCAGCCTCCAGTCTCATGACTTTCCAGGACCGCAAAGCTGTTGATATGCTTCTGACGGTTGATATGCTCATGGTGGAGTAGGGGGCGTGTGCAATGTTTGGAAATGTGGAACTCAACAACACGACAACCAATGGGTCCCTAACTAGAGCCGTTGAAGGCCTGAAGACCCTGAACCGGAAATGTAGAGGTATTCTGGAGTGGAACTGTCCGCCTGGGCAGACTGGTGGGTTAAGACCTTCGGCAAGTGTAAAAAAATTGTCCTTCTCCGTGGTTATATCAATGGCTGTTTTGCTACTACTTTGACAATGTGTGGGTGTTGTCTTATCCCCTGGTTACGCTCTTTGCTAAAACGATTTATGGTCATCTGTGATCATCCATATCAGGAATACAATTTCTCCCTCAGTTGACCCTCACCAGTTTGCTTATAGAGCTAACAGGTCCACTAAGGATGCTATCACCATTGCTCTACATACAGCATTGAGCCACCTGGAACACCATGGGAATTACGTGAGGATGCTTTTCATTGACTATAGCTCAGCCTTCAACACCATGAAACCGGACATTCTGACTGACAAACTCTCCCACCTTGGACTATCCTCCTCCATCTGCTGTTGGATAAAGAACTTCCTAACCAACCGACCACAAACTGTTAGACTTGGTTCCCACCTTTCTTCCTCCATTACACTGAGCACTGGCTCCCCTCAAGGCTGTGTACTGAGTCCTCTTCTGTACTCCCTGTACACTTATGACTGTACACCAACCCACCAGTCTAACTACATCATCAAATTTGCTGATGACACCACTGTGGTCGGACTCATCTCAGAAGGGGATCAGGCGGCCTATAGAGACGAGGTCAACAAACTGTCTTCGTGGTGCTCAATGAACAACCTCACACTGAACAACACAAAAACTAAAGAAATAATCCTGGACTTCCGCAAACAGAGCACAGATCTGGCCCCACTCCTCATAAATGGAGTTCGTGTAGACAGGGTCCAGTCCTTTAAATTCCTGGGGTCCACGTCACGGACAAGCTCTCCTGGTCCACAAACACCACGGCAGTAGTGAAGAAGGCCCAGAAATGACTCAATTTCCTGAGGGTACTCAGGAGGAACAACTTGGAAACTAAGCTTCAGGTAACTTTCTATAAAGCCACTGTGGAGAGCATCCTGGCACACGGCATCACAGTGTGGTACGCTGGAAGCACGGCAGCAGACAAAAAGGCCATGCAGAGAGTGATTAACACTGCCCAGAGGATCGTCGGCTGCTCTCTGCCCTCACTGGAAGATATTGCCAGCCCTCGTTACCTCAGCAGAACCGGGAACATTGTTGGGGACCCGGACCACCCTGGTCACAACCTGTTCCAGCTGCTTCCCACTGGCAGGCGCTACCGGTCTCACAAAGAATGGACAAAGAGGCTTAAGGACAGCTTCTTTCTCACAGCCATCAGGACTCTGAATTTGCAGTAGCACGACACACAATCCCCTCTGTGTAACAACTTCGGGGTGAGGAAACATGAAGGACGTTGGGCGGTGATCTGCCTCCTGCTGGCTGACTGAAGGCAAGTAAGCAGACAGTGGGAGGTAAGTGATCCATTTTTTTCTTTGTTGGCATCCGTGAGGCAAACCTTTTCGCAGTCGCCGGGAGTGGGTTGCGCTCGGGAGGTGATGCGATGTATCCATCACGGCAGAGTGCCAGTAAGATTGAAGCTACCGTAATTACTCGAATATAACACGCAGATTTTTGCTATATAATTAATTCCAATAGTTGGGGGTGCGTGTTATAATCAATAACTAAAATAAATTACAAATTTTCGATCGAAAAAAGCATTGTCAAACTCACTTTGACGCACGGATTTTACGTCATCTCGTACAGCCGACGCACGGATTTTACGTCATCTCGTAAAGCCAATCGGATGATGTGTTGTGGGAGGAAGAGGAAGTTGACGCATACCGGCTGTAGCCAATCCAATGATTGCTTTCGTTTCCTGTATTTAAGTAGCGACGCGTCATCACACGTCGCCGGATCGTTCACTATCGTTGACTATCATTGACTGTTGTTAGCGGTTGCTAGCGGTCGCTAGCTGTCGTTATTCTGTTGCCTCTGTCCGTATGCGCGCCGCATGCGGCCACGTTTGTTTCCACGCCTTGGTTGATTCATTAAAGGACTCCGTATCACGCTGAATGCCTCGTCCTCTCCTGCTTCCTGCACCACGGTCGCGTCGCACAACGCGGCGCGACCGTAACAGATGCCCCCGATCGCGCTGCGACGACCCAGCGACGCGGCGCGATCATATCAAAACAATCGTGAAATGAAGAAAAAAGGTAAGATTTCTGATTTTCGTCAGCGGGAAATTTTAGGTGCGCACTATATTCGATTACTGCGTTTTTCCAGATATTTTTGGCCCAAAATTACCTGCGTGTTATTTTCGAGTGCGCGTTATATTCGAGTAATTACGGTATTACTTGGTTGGGCTCTTGCTTGGGAAAAGCGCACTTTGTGGAGAAGCACTTTCAATTTTGTCATACGCAGCTGGGTATGATGACAATTAAGCTTTTGTCTAGTCAATGATGATGACAAGCCTAAGTCTGATTTTTTTTATTTTAAATGTTGCAGAGATAACGATTGGCAAGAACAAGCTTGGATAAGTGGGAAATTTAACAATTCTCCAAGTTCCAAAATCTGGCTTAGAAACACATTATGTTTTTCCCTTTGGGTTTGACAAAATGCGTTGGCGCATGAGTTCTTGATGCCCAAAATCTGGTGGGGCCGTTCATGCTATGAAACAAGTGCTGGAATTATGTTCAAAAATAGCACCTCCAAATTATAAAATATCGACCTTTGAGTAATGCTTTAAGTAGATGGGTTGTCTAGGAATAAATGGAATGTGCAAAACTCGAACAGAATACGAGATACTTAATGGCTACCAAAACAAACTTTAGAGGCGGAACTATTGCCACCTCAATTCTGCGTACAAACAGCTAAACTGATAGCATTAATGGAGTTGTATATCTAAATGCAAAACATGGAGGTAAAATGTTTACGAATGGTTGATATACTTGTTTGGGTGTGTGTGTTTCAATGTGTCACACCTTTTCCATTATTGCATTATTGGCAAACAGATAGTTAATCACAGCCACTCTTATGGCAGTCGCTCATGCTGACTGACTAGGGCAACGAACGGCGGCAATTGAACTTCCAAAACAAATTTCTATTTGTAGATGTGTGGCACGTGAATATAATGCATTAATTACCTAGTTACCTCTGGAATGATTATTGCTGATAGGGCAGCAAAGGGGTGAACTACCAAGAAGCCCAACCCGGGATGGTGGTTTACACCTGTGATGAAAATTTACGAGCCACTGAGGTATGGGTAAATGGCCCAAATAGAAAGACTAGTGAGTAGCGCATCAACCTTATGGTTCTAAGATCTACTAATGAAAGCCGGGTGGATCCAGACCTTCCAGAATGTGGAGTATTCCGGGTGTCCTCGAGAATTCGTGGGTTTTCTCCGGGTACTCCAGTTTACTCCCACAAACCAAAATTATGGATGCTAGACTGGTTGAACACTATATTCCCCTGATTAGGAGTGTGAGTGTGAATGATTGTCTGTCTTTTTGTGTTTTTGATTGGCTGGCTACCAAGATATAATCTATCAATCAAATATCAAGGTGGAAAAGAATTTGGAAATTTTAATTCTGAAATCGCCAATAAGCCTTTCGAGGATGCGGCGGCAGATTAGGACAAAAACAAAAAGAAAGAATAATAATTTTGTCAAATGAATTTTTGACGAGAATGCAGCAGCAGTAATCCACATTTGGAATTTAACGTTGAGAAACAAATAATCTGCTCTGCGAAAGGGGAAATTTTGTAACACTGAGGAAAAAAAATTGGTACATCAGCTTACTTGGGTGAGCTGCTTTTAACAAAGCTGGCTTGAGTCATGGGAAGTCCTATGTCTCGACAGAGGGGATTGTGGCCTTGGTACAGTTCCACTACACAACTTAGTGCACGATTTGAAATTCCAAAGAATATTGATTTATAGTGATAATGGCACCCAAATTGTGTTAGCAAAATAATTGGCTGGATTGACAAAAGGTTCCATATCTCGTTATGAAACCACTGTGCTTACATAATGAGTTCAACAGGACAAGAACATATGGAAATCCTATTTAGTAGACCGTACAAAACGCCATTATTCACTGCACAGTTGGAACGGGATGATAAGGCTTATCTGACTGAATACATAAAAAAATCTTTAGGGAAACGCATTGAATTGGGGTTAGCAGAAGGAGACTGTGCTTCTCAACAGGAAACAGGCTAGACCAACGGTGGTGCCAGGAGCCTGGGTGCTCAACCTGCAGTATAAAGAAGAAGCACTAGCACGCCGTAAGAAGGTTCTCTCAGTTGAAACGTTTGAGGAGCCGGGTAAGATAAATTTTCTGACCCAATAAAATGCAACCACTGCAATATTAGTTGGAAATAACTTTTTATATTGGTGTTATTGTCTCCAGATGGTTTCAACGGTTCAAACGTTTCAATTGAGACTAAACCTTCTTAAAAAAGGGTTAAAACAAACAACCAGACGACGGAAAATACGATCGGATATAACAACTCCCTCAATCACCATTCTTCGGGGAAAGTGTTTTTACAAAAGAAAAAAGTGTCCTGCTTGTAAAGAAAAGGAAAAATATTGAAACAGTGTCTATCCTGTTACAAAAGCAGTGAATGACAAGCCAATTTTCCACTGTGCTAACTTTGCCTGTTTGAACCTTACAGGGCATGGTCTGAATCTGGGGGCGGTAGATAGAGACATGGTGTGCCCATTGTCCAAGACAAACTGTGCCACTGATTTCACGTTTTGGCTTATGGTGGTGAAGTGGGGCAAATAAATTATATAACTCCTGTCAAAAAAGACACATGACTAGGTGCTCTGGTTTCACTGTTTTTACCAGTATATGTTTTAAAGTGGAGGAGATACAATTGGCGGCTCGGAATTTCGGTGCGGCTTCATGACGTTGAGCATCATCGAGGGATGGCGATCTGACTTATGGGTTGGTTTGCCAAATTGCAGCAGGAGTCTATTTTTCTGTGGGTTACGCCAAATAAAAATATGAATAGGGTGAACAACATCCATTACAATGTCCAAAAAAGAAATTGGATTTGCAATGAAGGAAGAGCTGAGAGGATCCAGTCTCATGACTTTCCAGGACCGCAAAGCGGTTGATATGCTTATGACGGTTGATGTGCTTTTGATGGAGCAGGGGGCGTATGCAATGTTTGAAAATGTTGCACTCAACGACACGTCCCCCAATGGGTCCCTAACCAGAGCCGTTGAAGGCCTGCAGACCCTGAACCAGAAACGAAGAGGCACTCTGAAGTGGAACTGTCCACCTTCTGGCAGACTGGTGGGATAAGGCCTTCGGCAAATGTAAAAAAATTGGCCTTCACCGAGGTGATATCATGGCTTTTTTGGCTAATACTTTGACAATGTGTGGGTATTGTCTTATCCCCTGCTTACGCTCTTTGCTAGACCGACTGATGGTTGGTGCAATTGCTCTAACAAATTCCAAATTGCAAGGATTGTATCTGTTTATTAGACAGCCTACTGGTGATAACATTGATGTCCAGGATTATGCAAATTATTTAAATGAGTTGAACGAGAATGATTTTGTCCTTCCTTTTTCAGGCCAGATATGCAAGTAAGGTGAATTCTGGTAAAGATCGAGACAACGGACTTCCCCCAAGTTTATTTGTATTTGTCATAATTAAAAAATAAATAAATAAAAGATTATGGGATTACGTACAAATATATAATAACAGGGGGAATGTTAGGGTTATTATTTGCTGATTATATTATTATATATATGCTTGCAATGAAGAACGCTTTGCTTTACTTAGGATAATTAGTATTGTTAGACGTTAAGTTTTAGCATCTGATATCAACGCCTAAAACTTTGTCTTATCTTGTCTAACAATGGCGCATATTCAGCATCGGCGGAGACAGACCAGGGTTGAACGGGTTAATCCACAGATGATTTATTCTTGACAAATTGATCGATACAGAGCTCCTGCCTAAACATAAACCAGCTGAGCGTCTCTGTACCCAGTGGAGGAAGAGAGAGACAACGCCCAAACCCGAGTTTTCCCAGTTATAATAATACAAATATGAATATTCATTAGCTGATTAACAATAAGATGATGACTGCTCCATGACTGTCTTGAAGGGTGTCTTTCTCCTTGGGGTTTTTCCACTCTCCGTTGTCTCTGTATCTCCGCTGGCATTGGAGCTCAACTCCGCTCGCCTCCTTATCCGCTTGGCTTTGTATGAAGCTGTCTGTAATCAACCTCAAAAGTATATCTCATACAAAGAGCCTTCATTCATTGTACAAGCAATATTATAAGGGAACATTCTGTTCACGTGGTTATCGAGCTGAAAACAAGGGTTTAATCATACAGTAGTAATATATAGAAATAAAGCAGCTGTAATAAAATATATGATTAAAATATGTCATAGTCTTCATTAAATTATATGGTTAAAATATTTCATAGTCTTCATTCCCTCTCTTGGTCTCCCAAAGTGAACACACCAACAAACAACACACAGGTTAGTAAGAAGAGAAACGAAGAAGCACTACATTAGTGTATCCATGAACACATGCTCAGCGGGGGGTTCAGAGGGGTCAGTTCGGGGCAACTGAGCATACTGACCTTTAGGGAGTGGTCCCACTGCCTTATCGATCAAACGAACAACCAGAGTACGAGCTAAGGGGATGACGCAACAACCACAAAGAGTAGGTAAAGCAGTGAACATTGCAACAGATATGAGGATGCTGCCCACCAAACCTTTCCAGGCACCGAAACGATTGACCCATTGGTCCCAGATTGAGGCGCCCACACCTGAATGGTCTGCAATCTTATTAGTCAGGGTTCAGAGGCCTTCTAAGGCTTTGGCGAGACGTCCATTTGGAGCAGTGTTAGGGTTAGGGTTAGGGATGGAAGTGCAACAGGCATCACTAAAGATAGCACACACACCACCCTTCTCAGCCAATAACATGTCTAATGCTATACAATCTTGGAAAGCCATGAGAGATGTTGCCGCTAGCTGTTCATTTACCGCCTCAAACGACTCAACAGTGTAATTGCCAAGTCGTTGGACATTGTAATGAACGTAATTAATGCGATCAACATTTTTGTTAGGGTGACCCAAATTAGAATACTTTCGAATCCTGCTGAAACCTGATCAACCAGTTCATACTCATCAGGAATGCCACGTGGGATGCCTATGGCGTCAATATAGGTGGGGTCTGAGTTACCCATCCAGGTGGGTGATGCTCCCTTATTGCAATGCAAGACATCCTACAGGTTGGAAGGTAAGCGTATTTCAGTTATGAGATCCACTGGGGAAACAGAAACCGGAAGCAACAAAGACACCGAAGAACACACACCAGAAGCATTTGTGGGTAATCTATCATACAACTTATCGCTTCCACACCATAACCAGGTGTCAGCTTGGGATAAGGGGTGTGGTACCGTAAAATACATATTTACTACACACCAGTCAGATGTAATGCTTCCCAACGATTTTCCAGTCTTGTTTAATTTGAGACAGGTAAAATTTTGGCGGGCTACTGATTTCCTTATCCTCTTGGGCAAGTGGGAATATGGAATCGTAATTAGAACAATTAAATGTCGGATTGGTGTTTTTTAGGAGGTCCACAATACATTCATTGTCGACTGGGGCCAAAACACTGCGGAGTACGGGTCGAGCACCCATTCACATGAGACAATCATTTTGGGTTTCGCTGGCAGCTTGCTCTGCCATTAACAGCCAATATTTAGATACTGCTGTAATACCTGTAGTCATTCTAAACCAATCGTCCACTGATGGTTCACCATGGATTATACGGACTTCACTCGATTTAGGGGATACAATTGACGGAGTCACCTTGCCAGTTTTCGCCTGAGTTGTACTGGGTTTTTTACACATCCCCACTGCCCAGCTTGGATCGGTATCCAAGGTACACGCACGCAGGGTCAGGAAGCCAGTGGTGTCTCATTCATTGGAGATTGCGGTGTTATTGGAGCCACATCCGTCTGATTGGAGATCGCCCAACAGGAGTAGACATACACATGTGGAGCGATCCTTCAAAAATAACAAGAGAAAAATTTAAAAATGTATCAATAAGCCAAAACATCCTGTACCCCACTTCTCTCTCTTGGACTGGAATAAGCCCAGTCCAGACCAGGAACTATGTCCAGGAACTATGTGTCATGTTTAGATGTATGTGACCTGTCCCCGGGAGAATCAAAGGCCGCCTTTGGAGGATCTTGTGGGTGATCACGTGCAGCTGCAGCAGCCTCCAGTACCTGTGAAGATATACTAGATACCAGTGGCGGGCGGTGCATTTTCTGGTAGCGCCTTCAACGTATCAATCCAACCCTCAAAAACTATTTTATGGCTATAAAACCTCTACTGCAGCTACAGCTGCAACACATAAAAAATAATCAATACATTAATGCACAAAAATGGGGTAAAATCCACTTCCTAGCAGCATTTCATGATTAAATACAAATACTGGAGCTTTTCAGACATTAAAACCAGGCCAGGGGGTGATATTCCCGGGAAAAGACAGCGATGAACGTCAATGGCGTACGGGCCAACATTGCCCGAAAATTGGGTAAAATCCAGCCGAAAACAGCATTTATTGATTAAATACAAATACTGGAGCTTTTTAGACATCAGAACCGGGCCCGGAGTATAATTTCCCCGGTAAAAAGACAGCGATGAACGTCGATTCGTCCATACGTGAAATGACAAAAAATGAACTAAAATTAGGTAAAATCCACTTCCTAGCATCATTTATTGATTGAATACCAATACTGGAGCTTTTGAGACATTACAACCAGGCCAGGGGGGTGATTTTTCCCGGGAAAAGACAGCGATGGACGTCAATGGTGAAACACCAAAAATTAAACTGGGGTAAAATCCACTTCCTAGCAGCATTTTGTGATTAAATACAAACACTGGAGCTTTTCAGATATCAGAACTTGGCCCACAATTGAAATACTATTTAGGAATATAGCCATATTTTACTCACCAAAAATCCTTTTTACACAATATCATCCTCCTTTCTTTCTTCCTTCTTTTTCTTCGAAGCTAATGATGAAAGTCGAGCCTGTACTGTCATATTTCCGGCATAGTCCGTTTTGAAAATAGCATTAAATCAACACAACAATATACTATTTGCTTGTGGAGCTAAGTTAGCGCGCTGAAAGTGCCCCACACACCATTTTCCCGGCTGTAACAGGCTTGCTAGCTTCGGAGTTGACCGCCCTTTCTTAATGATGTCCATTTTTTTCTGGAAAAGTCCGTCTGGAAAATAGCTTTGTGAGCAAACAGAATACATTTGTTTTGGTTTCTGTCGGCCATAGTGGGTGGAGTTTGCGATCTCGGCTGCCTCGGGTACTGCTTTGGCCCGCCTACTAGCCAATCATAGTTTGTGAAAGCAATGACATGTCCCAGCCAGCAAAATGCTAACGCCTATGAAGGATAATTGTGGGGTTGCCAACTCGAAATCTGATTGGTTAAAAAAACAGTCTAGTTTAATGCAGCAGAGCCCGCAAGAACTGATTGTGAAGGCTTTGAGGCAGATCTGATCTGGCAACAAATAATGGCTGAAATGTGATTGGTTAAATGCTTCAATATGAAAACACACATCTGGAAGCAGTGCAACCAGGGGGAAAAGCAATGAAAGGAAGCTAACAGACCATTTGGAATAATAAGTATTGATGGACAAAATATAATATGATTCAGATATTTCTTAGGCCAGCAGAGAAGGCCTTGAAGGCCCTGACGGCCCGCCACTGCTAGATACAAGAGAATGCGTTGAGACCAATATGCTGCATGTGAGAGATCGGGTAACGGAACCTCTTCATATGGGGTGAGTGAGGAACTGGGACCGGGCATCAGTAATTCAAATGGGGCAAATTAGTTGTTTTGTTGATGGTTTGACAAATAGAGAGTAAAGCCAATGGGAGGGCTTGAAGCCAAGACATTTTGGTGCCTTACATTATTTTTGCCAATTTCTCTTTCAATGTACGGTTCATTCGTTCGACTTTAGGTTGGCTTTGTGGGTGGTAAACACAACTAAAACGATGTTTCAGGCCTAACATGCTTTTGACCTTCTGTAGGGCCTTATTGTTAAAGTGAGTACCATTATCCGATCGAATGAGTGCAGGAAAACCATGTAAAGCAGGGGTCTCGAACTCAATTTACCTGGGGGCCGCTAGAGGCCGAGTCTGGGTGAGACTGGGCCGCATCAGGATTTCCACAAGAAAAGCACTGATAAAACTTTCCAACGTTATCAAATATCTTTATTTTTTAACAAAAAATAATGAATTAAATAAATTAACTTAAAGATGAATAAAAAATAAATCAATCAGTAATATAAAACCAAATAATACTAATGAGCATACAGTAGAGATACACTGGCTGGCTAAGTAGAGAAAATGAATTATTTTTATTCCGTTTCAAATGTCTGTATTAACAGCTCTTTAACCTTTAACTTTCTGAACTTGAATGGAACATTGAACATGAAATATTCTGAACACGGCTTCTTTTGCCTACTCCTTGCTGCTAGAGACCTGGCAGCGCTTCTTCTCACATAGTCACATTTGGCTTGAGGGAGGAAGCAGTGGAGACCCTCAGTAGAGCTTGAAGATGCTCATCAGTAAGTCTGGACCTGTACTTGGACTTATTGAAGTTCAAGGTGGAGAAGAGCTTCTCACACAAGTATGTGCTCCCAAAAAGGCACATGGTCCGCTTGAACCTTCGGGAAAGTTCAGGGAAGCTGGGGGTCAACTCTCTCAAAAATTGCCCAAGCTTGTCTGCTTCTCCACTCACCTCCCTGAACTTGGCTTTGAGTGCAGAGTTGCACTGCAGGTCAATGAGCTCCATTTGAAGCTCAGGAGGGGCATCTTGCACATCAAAGGAGAAGGGGTCCGCAAAAATTTGAAATGTGGCTTTGTGTGTCTTGAAGTCTGCAAATCTGTGATCAAATTCCTCCTGTAGCTTCGAAATGGCCTCAACATACTTCTCACCACTGAATGGTGTGCCTGCATCCACGAGAGCCTTGCATGCTGGGAAATGGCAAAGGTTTGTCTGAGAGAGCTGGGCTTTCCATAACACAAGTTTAGTGCAGAATGCTCTCACGTTGTCATAGGCAGCACTGACAAGTTGCCCCTGGCCTTGTAGCTTCTTGTTCAGTACATTAAGCTCATGTGTGATATCAACAAGAAAAGCCAAGTCCATGAGCCATTTGGGATCACTTAGCACAGGATCAATCAACTCACAAACGGCGTAGCTAGCTTTGACTGCTGCATTACTGTCTTTGGTAGCCTTCTTGAAGAGATCCTGTTGCCTCAGAAGACGTGTTTTAAGACTGGCAACCTGGTTGGCTCTCTCATCTCCCTGGTATTTTTCGTACTCCTCAGCATGTCTCATAGTACAATTACGTTTCAAATTGTATTCCTTGTGCACCGCAACTTTTTCAGTGTAAATGAGACACGTCGGGGTGCCCCTGTGTTCAACAAAGAAATATTGCACTCCCCACTTTTCTTGAAACTGTCTGTGCTCATCACCGACCTTTCTCTTCACGGCAGGCTTTGAAAGAGACATCTCTGGGGCTCTGTAATATGTTTTTCCACTTGGAATGAGTCTCGGGTTGATCTTTCACATTCAGTCGCGCGGGTTTGTGGCGCATGTGCACTTTCGCTCTCCGTTTCAATCGCGGAGATGGCTACAGACACTGACACAGGCTGGATCACGGATCATAGCGCCTCATTCAGTTCTATGCTGAGAGCAGCGGAGGAGTGTGCGCGCCGAGCGGAGTGATCGGCCTCACGGCTTCTCCTCCGCCCAGCTGATTGGAGGAATGAATGAGTGAGTGAGCGAGGCACTGGACAGCCAGGCCGATGTCCCGCCCTCCAGAGCCGTATACCTCACCGTGATTGGTTCATTCAGCTCCGAACCAAAGTTCCCTCTAATTTTTTGTTGGTCTGAGCAGAAAGACAACCTCCCTGAGCGCACTGAGTACCAGTGTGAGCGACATCATCGGTACTCGGATGATTCGCCTAAAGACGTTTCGCCGACGGACGTTTGACAGACGGGCAGGTCGCCGAATGGACGTTCCACCGAACGTTCATTCGGCCGAACGGAGGTTTCGCCGAACGTTCATTCGGCCGAACGGAGGTTTCGCCGAAACGGGATTCGAACGCTCGCCCCGCCGGATCGTGTGTGTACAAGTTTTTCAACCTCGGCCCGCGGGCCATATACGGCCCGTTAGGATTTTTAATCCGGCCCGCCGCCAGTGTTGTCCAAATTATAGTAAAAATCAATGTTCGTCTACCATCAATGGCAGTCCGGGAATAAGCACTCTTGGGCAGGCAGATGTAGCAGAACCGAGCCGTAAAATGACAGCAATCGGGTCAAATCCATCCTAAAACAGCATTTAATGATTAAATACAAATACTGGATGATATCGCGATGGAGGCAAAAAAACGTCTATAGACGTCCATTCGCCAAACGGCTCAAAATGCTCTCGAATTCGGTCAAATCCAGCTGAAAACAGCGTTTAATGATTAAATACAAATACTAGTATTTGTATTTAATCATTAAACTAACAAATACTAGTACGACCTGTCCGTCTGTCAAACGTCCGTCGGCGAAACGTCTTTAGGCGAATCATCCGGTCACGACATCATCATTGCTCGCTATCGGCACACCAGTATCACACCTGCCACAAGCAGGTGCATGTCAATGTTCCCTCTAATTTTTCATGTAAAACATGCTGTAAAACAAGAAAAACATGAGTGGACAGAGCTACTGCCACTGGCTGCCACTTAAACGGCGCCATCATGGGGAAAGGGGTAAAAAAAAAAAAAAAAATTTAAAAAAAAAAAAAAAAAAAAAAAAAATCGATCTTTCATATTAAGACGGGGGCCGCAAATTATCGTCCCGCGGGCCGCAGTTGGCCCGCGGGCCGCAAGTTTGAGACCCCTGATGTAAAGGGATATAATGAGTCACTAAACCCTTAATGACTGTTGCTGAGTCCTCCCTAGCACACGGGTACGCCTCCGGCAAATGAGAGAATGAGTATACAATGACCAGAAGATATCTTTTCCCGTTTACTCGTTGTGTCATGTCCGTAAAGTCAATGGTGATCTCAGCCCCTGGCCAGAGGGCTGGATGAATATCACCAGGTCTTGGTTTAAGGGTCGGTTTGGCGTTGAAAAACATACATGTCCGACAGTCGTTGACGTGCCGCCACACAAGAGAAGACAAGTATGGGTGCCACCAGTTAGTCAATTTAGTCATCATCGCCTGGGGGCCTATGTGAGCAGGTGAGTGGGCCTCCGTCAAGAAAGACAGATAATGGTCCCATGGGAAGTACAGGGCATCCCGTGGGACCCACCCATACACCATCCACACGTTTCACAGCACTTGCATGTGCCCACACAGTCCGTTCCTCCTGAGAGGCCGACTGCTGGGCCTCAGAACCACCTCCACAGACAAACTCTCATGCACCGTCTCTGAGTGGTGGTTAAATGCCAATAGAACCAGATTAGAAGGATTATCTACAACGTATCCAGCTACTGATTTTGCTAACTGATCAGTCGCATGATTACCTTTAGCTGTTAAAGACGCAGACTTGAAGTGACCAGGAACCTTAACAATTGCCAATTGGGACGGAAGGAGCATGGCTTCATGCAGGCGCAACATGATATCCCTGTGTGCAATGGGTTGATGATGACACTCTCATCTGTTTCTAACGTTACAGGTGGGATTTTAACATAATGGCCCACATCAAATGGTCCTGATGACCACAATGTGTCCGGAATAGTTTTTGCTAAATCCTCTTTCTGGTGGTGATCAGTCAATTCCTTGCCATGTTCTTGAGTCAAGATTTGTTCTTCCAAAATGGAGGAGTTTAACAATGGAATCTGTGGGTCAATCTGATAAGAGTCATGCATTTTGGAATAAGTCAGTCCTGGGATGTCAGTGGACTGCCAGTCAGTGACTTTAAGAAGTTTCTTGACCATTGGACCGAGTCGGCGAGCTTCGTGACCAGGAGACAGAGCCAAAGAAATGTGTGGGTCAGCTGTGTCTGACATTTTGTACCACACTTTTTGCGATTTATCCAAATCAACATAAGACGCTACACCTTCTGGACCCACAAAGATTTTGGTGGATTTCAACTTCCAGGGTGTTCCAAGAACCTTCTGAAAACGGTCTCGATAGACTAAGTCATCTTCTATGTCATAAATGAAAATCATCCATGGGTGAATGGTAAGGCGGGAGAGAGTCAATGAATGGTTTCCACAGGTGATAAACAGACAACAGTCCCCCAGTGGCCAGAGTTTCAGGCTCAAGACGTGACCAATAGATCGTTGCTACCTCTGAATCTTGTTACAAAGGACACGTCAACCACTCTCCACATGTTC
The DNA here is from genome assembly GCF_051989625.1 of Stigmatopora argus. NCBI lineage: Eukaryota > Metazoa > Chordata > Actinopteri > Syngnathiformes > Syngnathidae > Stigmatopora > Stigmatopora argus. The sequence goes on from NC_135399.1 coordinate 949,208, forward strand.
GTACTGGTTGTGAACACGGAATCTTTGCACCATTTGGTAAAGTCACTGTGAGGCCATCCGGCTCACATAAGATGGTAGCTCCAATAGACATCAACAAGTCTCTTCCCATCAAATTCACAAGCGTTCGGGGTGAATGAACGTAGGAATGGAAGAGAGTCTGTTTCAGGTGGGGGATTTCAGTTTGCAGAGGTCAGGAAATAGGCAGAGCTTGAGGAGAACCTGAGAAGCCGACCAAAGTCACGGCTGAAGAGGAGAGACAACTGGGAGCGAGTGGGATGTTCAAAGATGAGTGTGTTGCTCCCGTGTCCACCAAAGCTGATGTTTGTACGTCGTTGACTTTCATGTGAAGCATTGGGTCTGCCGTACCACTGCTTCCCGAGCCTCTCGGGCACCTCTATTCCGAGTGTGGAGTATCCCATGGACCGTAGGAATCATCTCCGCCCTGGTAATATTGTCCAGGTGACTGAGCTGGCTGCTGGGGCCGCCATGGTCTGCCAGTGCCTCGTCCTCCACCGCGCATGGGCCGCTGTTGCTGTGGTGGGCCATACTGCTGTGTTTGGGGACAGTTCCTGCTGTTGCTGCTGTTGACTGGGACAACCACGTGCCCAGTGTCCAATACCGCCACACATTAAACAGTTGCTTTGTTGGCCTTGTCCCGAGTACCCTCTTCCCCGGCCACCAGAGAAACCACGCCCGCGACCACCGTATCCACCATGGAACCGACCAACACCTCGGGCCCCACCATAGCCCTGGAACATCTGGGCCGATTGCCCTGTCTTTTTCTGTTTAGATTGTTTGGCTTCACTATGTAATTTGGAAAGTTGGAGTGTTAACAGAGTAGAGGTCAAATTTTGTGATTCGGCTTTTTCTTTGACCTTCTCGCCATCATACTTCTTACAATGGTGAGACAGGTGACGTTTAAATCTAGGTTCATCACCTGTCAACAAGTCAGGGTCCTTCTTCAACTCTCGACAATAGCTGTTCGGAATAAGGTTTCACTCTCAAATATGCCGGATGGATGGCAGCCGGTGATTTCTATCCAGTCTTTAACACACTTCATCCTCCCACTCCATCAGTGTATGGGAACACGGTTGGGGCCAAGTCATGGGGTCTTGGGAAGGTATTTTTAATTGCCCTAAACAGGGCGTCTGACACCTGGGTCAATGGAGTTTCATGTGGGTGTCTAGTAGTTGCTGCTCCTCTATCATTCGTACCTGATGTTGAGTGCAGGAAGCTGATATGGCCTGTCTCATGTCACCAAGCGCACAACTCTGTCCACTCATCAAGGCCAAGAGCTTCATTAGCCATGGACTTCCTCCCCTCGCCAGAGGAGGGATTTGTTCAGTCAATGCAGCCACATCTCTCCTCTCTCTGTATTGGGCCACACATCCACCTACTCACTTCTCAGTCAATGCAGCCACATCTCTAAGAACAAGAGGATCATATATCATGCCTCCTCTCTGAGGGCGGATGGGAAAAATACCTCCTCTCTCTCACGCCTCCACCTACTCACCTCCCTCCTTTGCCTCTATAGTTATGCCTTCTTAGCTGTGACGTCACGCTCTATTTTTTGCAAACCAATGGACAAACCATTCATATTCCTTTCGCCCTTTTCACCCGTAAAATGTAAATTTCCTTTCAACGTACAAAATTGTTTCTCCAACTCACGTCTAGTTTTAGGTTGTCTTTTACTTTGAACCCCACTCAGAACCTGTGCTTCTACATCTCTGTACAGACTCATCAATTCATTCCATTCTCCGTCGGCATCCTTATCTTTTTCAGCATTCCTTCCAACACACCCACACACATTTTCACATTCTCTCTCAAGCTCTCCTTCCATGTTCCCCAATCCAGTCATCACAAATCACCGGATAAATTTAGAATTTTAGTATATTCAATTCTAAGAATTTGGAATTTTTTATAATCAATCTTAGGAATCAAACATCTGTGGACCCAGTCGTTTCCCTGCTGAAGACATCTTTTAATATGACCTTTTAGGAATCCCAGATTCCCTTGAAATCCCTGATTTCATATAATTGTTTTAATACGACCGTTTAGGAATCCCAGATTCCCTTGAAATCCCTGATTTCATGTATAATCACGAAAATGTTCACTGAACAAATAATCGTATTATATAAATCAAATTTCTACTGTGACTTCTCCATAATTAAAAAATTCCAATGGCAGAATTTTGACAGTAAAGTAACAGGTATTCTGCTTACCTTTTAGTTGATTTCAGGTGCCTGTTAGAAAAGTCACCACAGAAAGATGGTGTCCCAGACTACCCCTTTGATTAATATCACGTCCCCGACGTGCGTCGTATTTTTCTTCGAAGTCCCGGACTCTGGCGGGGTGTCCCAGACTACCCCTTTGATTAATATCACGTCCCGGACGTGTTACGTCCCCGACGTGTGTCGTATTTTTCTTCGAAGTCCCAGAATCCGGCGTCGACTAGTCTTGTGTCTCCCCTCACGGACGGGGTCACCAAAATTGTTAGACGTTAAGTTTTAGCATCTGACTCCAATGCCTAAAACTTTGTCTTATCTTGTCTAACAATGGCGCATATTCAGCATCGGAGGAGACAGACCAGGATTGAACGGGTTAATCCACAGATGATTTATTCTTGACAAATTGATCTATACAGAGCTTCGGGTCCCCCCCAAACATAAGCCAGTTGAGCGTCTCTGTACCCAGTGGAGGATGAGAGAGACAACGCCCAAACCCAAGTTTGCCCAGTTATAATAATACAAATATGAATATTCATTAGCTGATTAACAATAAGATGATGACTGGTCCATGACTGTCTTGAAGGGTCTCTTTCTCCTTGGGATTTTTCCACTCTCCGTTGTCTCTGTTTTTCCGCTGGCATTGGAGCTCCACTCCGCTCGCCTCCTTATCAGCTTGGCCTTGTATGAAGCTGTCTGTAATCAACCTCAAAAGAATATCTAATACAAAGAACCTTTATTCATTGTACAAGCAATATTATAAGGGAACATTCTGTTCGCGTGGTCATCGAGCTGAAAACAAGTGTTTAATCATACAGTAGTAATATGTAAAAATAAAGCAGCTGTAATAAAATATATGATTAAAATATGTCATATTCTTCATTAGATTATATGGTTAAAATATGTCAGTCTTCAGTATACATTACATGATTTGCTTGCAATGAAGAACGCTTTGCTGATTATTATTAGTATATATTTGGACCATCGACCTCTCACACGCTTGTTCACACCGTAGATCTGGAGGACTCTCAATTGTTTTCACTTCGACTTTGCACCAGGGGGTGATACTGCTTCCTCGGATCCGGGGGACTTACAATTGTTTTGACTTTTGACAGTGTTGTCCACAGCCCTCCCTCGGGAAGATCCGACAGACCTTCAATTATTTTGAGAACTGAGATTCATGTTGTTAAATCTTATGTAATAAATAAGCAAGAGAGACATCGATTCGGGAGAATGATCTTGACCGAAGATGCGTGTGGATCGATTCTCTCTTGCAAGACACCAGTTATGAGTCAGATGTCTGTTTTGATTTGTGTGTGCATTTGGGAATGCCTAAAGGGTGAACCTATCAACGAGCAAGAGCGGACGGAGCTACCACTACCGGCTGCCACTTGAGTGGCAGTAGCAAAAACGGATACAGACTCAAGAAAAAGACGTTGTAGAGTTGATAAAACTGGAACCACAATCAGGAAGTCTTTCCCATAATAATAGATGGAATGGTTGGTCTGAAGCGTCGCTTCTTCACCTGGCACTTTTGTCCAGCTCCGGATTTCCAGTGCCATAGAGGTGTTGCTCTTTCTGCTGCGTATTGTTCACAGCTAGTCCCATGTGTATGAGAGTGTAGACATGGCTGAATGGTTCCAAAAAAGAAGTAGCAGAAAGAAGCCAGGCTAACAGAACAAAGAAAGTTGTAAAAACATTAAAGTAAAAAGTATAAAGTACAAAGTAAATTAAAAGGAATGTATTAAGAAATATTAAAATGTAATAAAAAAGATAGAAAGGCTGTAAAACTCGAAAAACAAATAAGAGTGGACAGAGCTACTGCCACCGGCTGCCGCGTGACAGCGCCATCTAGGAAAAATTGGCATAAAGGTACAAAATAGAAGTCAATGGAAAGGTAATTTTTCCTCATGGCTGCTTGCAACCATAGTGACTTCCAGCATGGCTTTGCTGCCGTGGTGGTATTGTCGGATTGACCTGCATTATGAAGTTAGCCAGCAGAGAAGACTGGGAGAGATATGTGGTCTTCGGTGTATGAATGAGAATGTGTGTGAAAGAACCAACAATAAGAATGTTTGCTATATTCATTCATTCATTTTCTGAACCGCTCTACCCTCACAAGGGTTGCTATCCCAGCTGACTTCGGGCCAGAGGCAGTGGCCAGTCGATCCAGAGCACAAGGAGATATACTACCATTTAAACTCAAACTCATACTTTGGGGCCATTTAGTGTCCAATCAGCCTACCATGCATGTTTTTGGAATGTGGGAGAAAAATGGTTTACCCGGAGAAAACCCATGCAGGCTGTGGGAGAACATGCAAACTCCACACAGAAGGACCCACCTGGATTTGAACCTAGGACCCCAGAGCTGTGAGGCCGACGTGCTAACCTTTCAAGCTGCCGGGCCGCCCTGAAGACACATATATATACATTAAATAATCTAAACCAGGAGCAACTTTTTCAGAAACAATCATTTGATGAAATTTCTGTTTTGGCTTATCAATGCTTAAACTCTCTGTACTGAATTTTGAAATAGAAGGAAGGAATCATGAGGCACGTGAAATCGATCAGGATCTTCATCATTGAAACCAAAAAAACAACATTCCCATTGTTGTTCTTGAGTGAAACCTATCTTCGTCATTGTACCTTCGCCTTCGCCTTCCCCTGGAACACTCTCAATAAACAAAAAGCTTTTGTTGGTTTGCCTGTTTTGCCGCCCTCCGCCCTCGAGCATAACAGTAAATGATGTCATTCAATACACGGTCCTAAAAAAAAACTACCAATGAAACCCTTTAAAAATGAAGTGTCCCAATTTTGTATGAAAGATGTGAGAAACAGACAAAAATGAAAAAACCTGATAGGAAATTATTCATTGATGTATTAAAATAAATGTGTTCTATTCGTGCTGCAGTACAGTACAGGAAGGAGGAAGTTAACGTAGCACACGAGCAAATGCACATAATCATATCTAAACACAGTCATACCTCTACTTGCGAATGCCTTTAGGTACGAAATCTGCAGGTTACGAAATCTTTTGAGATGCAAATGAATGCCTTATGATACAAAAAAATGATCCCAGTTACGAAAATGTCAACACATTTCCTATATCTGTTATTTTATTTTGAAATGTTCGCGCATGCACTGCTTCTTGCTTGAGAATTTCCTTGCACTCTACTGGGCTCTCATTGGCTGTCTCACAGCAACCCTCCATGTTTCTTTGACCGCCGTTGTGTGCTTAAATTTATGCTTGGAAGAAGCTGTGGCCGACTGCCTCTGGCGGGCTCACAGTCAACAACAACTCATCATGTTTCAAGATTCTCTTGTTTTTTTTCATCGCCATTATTGGTTGTGTGCTTGAAGTTTTGCTTGCAGGAAGCTCTGGCTACCGAGTGCCTTCGAAGGAACTGACAGTCGAGCCTCATCCTGAACTGCGGCCTGCGGTGGGTGAAATTGTGTTGAGGGATTAACACCGATGGGGCTGGTGGTCAGTAAGAAGGATATTGACGAGTTGGTTGAGGGGCACCAAAACAAACTCTCAACGGAGCAGGAGTTATTGCAATGCTCGGCAATACACGGGACTTCAACCATAAGGCGGCTGAGGAGGAAGCAGCCACCATTCCACCAGCACAAATTGGAAACATAAAAAACGGGGGAGAAATTTTATGAACTTACTATGTTTGCCTTCTGCATTTATTAATTATTAAAAGTCATCAAAGGCAATTGTCTTTAGACCATTTTTTCTCAAAATGTACATCAACAAGCGCCGCCAAAGCACCACTGTCTTCTACAAAGACAGGAAGTTCGTGAAATTTCTCCAGCATTTCTGTTGAAAGACTCGCTGCTTCCCCCTCGTCCGCCTTCTCATTATATTCCTTTTAAGGTCCACCAGTGAGAATAAGAATCAAAGCATCTGTGACAGTTTCAAAATAAAATAAAGGATGGGAAATGTATTGACGTTTCGGGCGGATTTCATAAGTTGAATCTTCTTTTCCTATCTTGCGGCATTTATTTGCATATAAAAAAAGCTTCCGTAACCTGAAAATGTCATATCTAGAGGCATTCCTAAGTAAAGGTATGACTGTACTTTGTTATGATAAGCGATACAAAAGACGAATGGATGAATGAATGAATGTATTTTGTTATTGTGTTATCAATGTGGTCAAAATGACATTTTACTGTTTTTTTCTATATAATAATGATTTGCTAAATTAGATGTTATAGGAATTTGAAGTCAGTTGCAGCTTGGGGATCTCCAGAGCCACTCACTACGAGGTTGAGGTGGGAGCGGGCTGAGATTGTCACACACGAGTGGGGTGAGATTGTCACCTGCCTGGCATGAGCAGTCGAGGTATCACATCTCCTGATAAAACAATTAGGCTTGACTCCCGCCGTGCCACATTCCTGGCCCAGCATGCGTTTCCCCCACCCCATGGGGTGATAGTCACCACAGCCAAAGAGCACATCATCCCCCCCTCAGGGAATGCAATCAGATTCCTTTGAAATTGCATAGAACATTGGACTATTAAAGACAATTATGTCTGAATTCTTCTAAATGCGCTCCAACGACGAGTCCTTACCTTATCATGGTGGTAGGGTTAGTGTGTCCCAGGGATCCTTGGAGTTATGTTGTCTAGGGCCTTGAGCACCTGGTAGGGTCACCCATGGCAAACTGGTCTGAGGTGAGGGAGACAAAGAATGGCTCAGATGACCTCTTATGATGTGTAAAACCATTAAACGGCGTATTATATTTTTTTTAATTATTATTATTTTCGAAGATGGCGGCGTCACACGGCAGCCAGTGGTAGTAGCTCTGTCCACTCTTATTTGTTTTTCGTGTTTTACAGCCTTTCTATCTTTTTTTTATTACATTTTAATATTTCTTAATACATTCATTTTAATTTACTTTGTACTTTATACTTTAATGTTTTTACAACTTTCTTTGTTCTGTTAGCCTGGCTTCTTTCTGTTACTTCTTTTTTGGAACCATTCAGCCATGCCCACGCTGTCATACACGTGGGACTAGCTGTGAACAATACGCAGCAGAAGGAGCAACACCTCAATGCCGCTGGAAATTCGGAGCTAGACAAAAGTGCCGGGAGAAGAAGCGATGCTTCAGAGCAACCATTCCATTATGGGATAAGATGGAAGAGCTGTTGGCGCTTACCAGGCCGGAAACGGAGTCGAGGGGTTCTACTTTGCTAATGTTGATTCTTCAGCTCCAGACTACTGAGGAACTGTGTGGAAGAGTGACTCTGCTTATTTTCAACCTTGGTCACAGTCTGCAGAAATTCCCCATCTTGTGGAAGACTTGCTTTGTACTTTGTGCTTCTTGCTTTGTTGTTCTGAGGCCTTTGCAAATGTATTGTCTAACTTCTAATTATGTGTAACTATGCCTTTCCTGTATCTGCATTCTCACCCTCTTGCTACTGTGACAATGAAATTTCCCGAATACGGGATGAATAAAGTTATCCCATCCAATTAAATGTTAGGAGTAAACATTAATTCATTTCTAACCTAACTACAGAAAAACACTATAGAGAGCCATTGTCTTATTGGAGATGTCCTTACCACTGGAATGGTAGCCTGCTCTCAAAATGGCTGCTCATTTCTCAAGATGCTCAGAAAATGACATAGCATAGATAAAATATTATGGGGACCTCCGAGCAGAGCTTTGGTGGTGCTAGTGTACAGATTGTGCAACGGATGCCGCATGTAATAAACTGTGTAGGCGGTGGGTGTGCTACCAGGAAATGCGATGTCAAATGTAGTAGGTATGCTGTTCAATAATGACAGTGCATGTCTCCAGATACTTTCAGCCGGGAAGGAATACTGAGAGGTGAGATAGGGCAAGCACCCAGCGTATTACTTAAAAGTGGACAGAATTATCATTTCTACTCGTTTTATGCTTGGCCTTTTTCCAGCTCAGTCATATTTCACCACAGGCTAAAGTCTTCTATATCATAGTAAACTGTAAATTAGCCCCCACCCTCCCAACAGCTCCCTCCATTTGTAGGGGATGGCGTGTTCATATAATGTGAAATCTCAAGGAAAAGGACACCTTTCAAAGTTGATATTTATGACAAGGTCATCAAAAGACGTGTCACAGTGTTACATGTCTCAGAATAGTTTTTCTTCTGTCTGTCAAGGAGAATCATTAATCAAATACAAAATTTGTTGCCAAGTAGCTATTAAGATCTTGTAAAAAAAATACTACTGTTAGGTTAAGCCCGTCACCTGTACAAACTGATAACTTATATTTCTAAATGCAAATATGTGGAAAATGTTGGCAAAGCTGCATTTTGACTGATTTAAAAAAAAGCTTAAATGTGCAATGTTGACAGTTGGGCAAATAAAAGTCAAGGTTAGCAAAATAAAATTTTAAGAGGCCAAAGAGCATTTTAAAAAATGATGGTGTAATCAAATTTCAAAAATAACTCTTTATATGCATATGCTTTGAACACTGACCCCATAAACCATAGCAATGGTTAATTTTTTTCCATGCAATTTCCCTGCCCACTACTTTTTTGCAGTTGCCAGCAAGCCATAAAAAGCTGTGTGGGCTGGACAATTTGGTCTCCTTTATCTTATTGGATCAGGTTTTCAGTCCAGTAAAGTTTAGGAATAGCGGGCTGTGGTTCAAATATCTGTCAAACCTTGGCAGTGACAAACATTTTTTCTTCTACTTTCACATTTTCAATATGTCTGTTTTAAAGGAAACTGCAGGACTTGCTGCCTGCCTATCCGAGTCCACATTATGCTCTGGTGTTGATTGCCTTTCTCCAACCACCGACTTTAATGCAACTCTGAGTTTAGTGTTGAGCACTGTGCTCACCATCATGTTGGCTATGGTAATGTTTTCCATGGGCTGCACTGTGGATGCCAAAAAGCTTTGGGGGCACCTAAGGAGACCCTGGGGCATTGTGATTGGTTTCCTCTGCCAATTTGGCATCATGCCTTTTACTGCCTTTGTTTTGTCCATTGCCTTCAATGTGTTGCCTGTTCAGGCCATTGTCATCATTATCATGGGTTGCTGTCCTGGAGGCTCTGGTTCCAATATCATCTGCTACTGGCTAGATGGAGATATGGATTTAAGGTGAGAAGATATCAGGTTCATTTGATAATCTATAGTGATGTAATTGTTTGTTGGGAGAAGCAAAGTTATCTTTATCACATTTAGATGCATGACTGCGTGGAAGCAAGTTAGCAAGGCCATTCCTTTTCTGTAATTTATTGGGCCAGACAGTTGCCATTTTGTGCTTCTATAACAAAATGTCACCAGATCCACATGTAACAATATACTGTATATTTATTTTCAGTATCAGTATGACTGCCTGTTCCTCTATCTTGGCTTTGGGAATGATGCCACTATGTCTGCTCTTATACACCTCCATCTGGACTTCTGCAGACACCATCCAAATTCCTTACGACAGCATTGGTAAATATACACGTTTGTTGATTAATGATCGATAACATACGAGGTCCTAGTTTTATTTATGTCAAAGATACATTTAAGATGGCACGGTTGCGGGTGCTTAGCCTGTATGGCTCAGAGTTCTGTTATCAAATCCCTGGTGGGTTCCTGCTTTCTTGTCGTGCTTTTGCATATTCTCCCCGTGTCTTCCTGGTTTTCTCTGGATATTGAACCCTGGATCTCAGAACTGTGAGAGTCAAGTGTGAACCACTCTTTTAACAGCCCACCAAGATTTCCTAGATGACATAATTCAAATTTTCTTAATTTCACTCAGTTGTCGATGCTATGTTTGGAGTCTAGTATTTTGGTCCCACTAAAAATAAGAGAATTCAAAATACATATAATTTGGCTTTTCACAGGTATCACCCTTGTGGCCCTCCTTGTTCCAATCACTGTGGGAATGTATGTTAAACGTAAATGGCCTCAAATGGCAAAAAAGATCCTCAAGGTAGGAATTTACATTGACAAGAAATAATAATATATTACCAAAACATCAATGGTGTTGTGGTTTATTCACCTGATTTCAGTGCGGGCAGTATGGTGTTGATTCCTGCTCAGTGGCGGTGTGATTTTTATTGAAAATGGTCCCGATGACAAACATTCATTCATTCATCTTCCATACCACCCATCCTCGAAAGGGTTGTAGCGGTTGCAGGAGCCTAACCCATCTGTCTTCGGGCAAAAGGCAGATTACACCATAGGCTGGTCACCAATCAGTTGGAGGGCACACAGAGAGACAGACGGCCACTCACTCTCACAATCACACTGCCACCGAGTGGGAATCGAACCCGGACTGTCCGTACAAAAGTCAGGCGGAAGAACCACTCCACCTCAGATGGCATGATAAAAATGATTGAATGAATAGTTACTGCATATTGTTTTTTACTCTCCAGGTTGGGTCATTTACAGGATTTGGTCTAATTATCATCATTGCCGTGGTGGGTGGAATTCTTTACCAGTCTTCCTGGACCATTGCCCCCTATCTTTGGATAATCGGAACTATTTACCCTTTTATTGGTGTTGGGATGGGCTGCCTAATGGCTCGCTTTGTGGGCCAACCATGGTACAGGTAAGGAGACAGCATATAATATATGAAAATCACAACATTAGGAAATATAAAGAGGAATAAATAAATACAAATATGAAGGGATATTTTGTCCTAACTCTTTAAAAATATTTTATCATTTTTCTCTTTTTTTGCCTACATACATTTGCATACATATTTCAAAGAAAACTGGTATACTGTCATAATTTTTAAAGGGTTTCAGGGTAGTATTTAAGATTATGGGATTAATTGTGCAAATTCAAAAAAATCCAAATTACGAACCCCCCATGGAAAGAATCTATTTCATAAGTAGAGATAACATTGTATTGTCATTCACTTTTAATTTTCATCATTTATAAACACAAACGGAAAAAACAATGGATTTTTTTTCTTTGCCTTTGATTTTCAATTCAAATACTCATTGTCTTTATCTCATTCGCAATTACCATTTGTAATTGCTTTTACCGAAAGTAATCTGTAAATCAAATTACTATATTGGGAAGAGCTTTCCAACTAGGAATAATAATCAATGAATATTTACTCCTATCTTACCTAATGGAAAGTTACATTAGTTTAGCTACAGGGGAAAAAATCTGTATCATGTGCGATCTTTGATATATAGTTTATTTGGAACGATATGGAAAAATTATTTTCACATTAGCTTAGAGAAGCAGCTGACAGGTTGAATGGGTCACCTCAGCCAACTACCCCATCACAAAGGCAATCAAATGTCATCAGTTATTGACTAGTAATTAGAGCTGGAAAGCCCCTCCCAACGCCATTGGATCAGCAAACCATTCTTTCGGTAAAAACAATGACAAAAGGCAATTACCAAAAAAACAAAAAAAGACTAAGACATTGACCCCAAAAAGAAAAGTCAAAGACAAAGAAGAAAACGCCTTGCGGGTTATCCGTTTGTATTTTTCAATGCCAAAGTATACTTGTATGTTTTAATGTAATTATTTATATTTTAATTTTCACAATGTGAATCTATACTAAACAGTTTTAAAATGTATTGCTGTACTAAATTTTTCTAAATAAAATTAATAATTTGTTCTCAGCCAGCCCTTGGATTGTTTTAATATTTTTAGTTCATATTGATTTCAGTTATACCGGTACTGATTTTTAATTCCAACCACCTCTTCCACAGGTGTCGAACAATTGCATTAGAGACTGGTTTTCAGAACTCCCAGTTATGTAGCACCATTGTCCAGCTGTCCTTCAGTCCAGCAGAACTGGAGGTCATGTTTGCATTCCCCCTTATCTACAGCATATTTCAGCTGGTGGTGGCTGTCCTTTTTGTCGGAGGTGAGCGACAAGCAATGACCAGGCTTGCAAGTTTTTTGATGGACTCCTGTGTCTTAGTAGGCTATGTGTACACTAGAACAGATAAGGTTATACAGGATTTTCCATACCCAACATTATAACTAGCCACACAGGCTTTTTTACAGAGTGTCCTTGACAACCCCTACTGCCGCAAGCTTAACTCACATTTTTACAGACTCAGTATGTGCAAGAATAAGGCAAACACATATTAAGTCGACGTTATTTCCACCAAGGGACGAACTGCAGTACATGAAACTGCTGTTGAAGGCTGGCTTCAAAACAATTCAGTCCATGTTGATTGAAAATATCAAAATATTCATTTTTTATCATTCATTTTCTGAACGGCTTTATCCTGACTAGGGTCACGGGGGTGCTGGAGCCTAGCCCAGCCAACCCCGGGCCAGAGGCGGGAGACACCCTGTATCGGTGGCCAGCCGATTGCAGGGCACAACCTTTTTTTAACCACATTCTTTAAAATATGTAATCCCTCATTGAATCATAAAAAGGCAAAAGGGTAATTTTTTAATAGGTTACTTTTTGTGTCACAAGTATAAATTAAGATGTTTTTTCACTATAATTGGAAAAATATTAATTCATCCTATTTTTCTTGTATTATATGTACAGTCTTCCCTAAAATTTTGCGGATAATGTACTCCAGACATCACTGCAATAATTGAAAAACCACTAAGGAGGATCACCCCTATTTTATCTACCATACTTACATGTTTTCGCCGCTTTACAATATCACAAAGTGTATGTATTAAAGGATACACAGTGGTACGCATGCACAAATACTGTAAAATATCTTATCTCATTTTCTGAACCGCTTTATCCTCATTAGGGTCGTGAGGGTTCTGGAGGCAATCCCAGCTGTCTCTGGGCCAAAGGCGAGTGACACCCTGAATCGGTGGCCAGCCGATCGTAGGGCACAAGGAGACAGACAACCATGCACACACACCCATACCTAAGAGAAATTTTGAGTGTCCAAACAGCCTACCATGCATGTTTTTGGAATGTGGGAGGAAACCGGAGTGCCCGGAGGAAACCCACGCAGGCCCGGAGAAGATGCAGACTCCACACAGATGGATATGACCTGGATTTGAACCCAGGACCCCAGAGCTGTGAGGCTGACACACTAACCACTCGCACCACCGGGCCGCCCTACTGTAATATATTCATATTTAAATATACACTAATCCCTTGAACATTGCGGATAAAGTCGACCAGACATGGCCACAATAATTGAAAAATTGCGAAGTAGATCACCCCAATTATTACTACCATACGACATGTTTTCGCGCCTAGACAGAAATACAAGTACAATTACTACCAAGAAGTATATTTATTACATATTACAGCTATAACCATATGAAAATACTGTAATGTATTCATATATAAATTATATATATATATATATATATATATATATATATATATATATATATATGTATATGTATATATATATATATATGTATATATATATATATATATATATATATATATATATATATATATATATATATATATATATATATATATATAAATTATGGTAAATACTTTACATAGAGTAAAAATAGTTCCTCTACACTTAATTTAAATTTTAAAAAATGGTTATTTGGACCTTTAGTCCAAGTCTTTTTCGTCAAATTCAAGAGGCATTGGATCATCGATGGAATCTTCAGGAGGTGCCGTAGGGGAACTGTTCAGGAGCACCTTTGCAAGAGGTTTGCGGCGCACAAAGAAGATATTGATGGGAAGTTGTGTCCGCTGTTTCTTTTTTGATACAAATATGCTTTTGTACAAGGACATGAAACTGTCAAGTTGATTGCCATATTCCATGGCTATGACCATGTTGTCATCAATCTCTGGGACACTTTGCTTCAAACTGTGACCATATTTTTCAAAGTACTAAGGCCACATTCTTCATCTTTATTGCAGTCATTTTTTTGGGGGAAATTAAACTTCCAATTTGCTCTTCCACACCGTCCAGGCGTCAAAAATCGATCCAGGGAGCTTTATTTTTGGATAAGAGCAACAATGTCCACTTAACTTAAGTCCCGGACTTAACTTTTTGTTGCTCCTCCGTGGCGTCCATGCCCGAAGAGCTCTATTTTTAGACAACGGCATCCACTGTAAGGTCACCAGGGCTCGCATTTCTGAAAAAGATCCGCCCTCACAGAGGCTCCCGGCCATCCAATCCGCTCAGAACGTGCCGTTTTGGGATAAAAATGATCTCCCACGCCCGCTGCACGTGATTTTTCTTTCTCAGAGCTGAGTTGAGTGACAGTCCCCTGTCTTCCACTATTTTCTTAGTGGCAAGGAGAAAACAGGGAAGTTTCTTCCACTAACAAGTTTCTGTGTGAATTTTGACATTTTTATGAACTTTTTTATATAATTAATATAAAACATGATGTAGTGAAGCCGCGAAATGTCTGAGAATCATTCAGTGACTACCAACTGACCCAGCTTATCTATGGCTGATTGATGACCCTCCACAGGCATAAATCCCTCATAATTATGGATGATTTTTTTTCGCCAACACATTTTTCTAGCTTGAATTTATGGTCTTGGACATTGTTCTTGGTGGCCAGCCAATCGCAGGGCACAAGGAGACGGACAACCATTCATCCTCACACTCATACCTAGGGACAATTTAGAGTGAGGGATGTGGAAGGAAGCCATAGTACCCAGAGAAAAGCAAAAGCCCGAGGAGAACAATCAAACTCCGCACAGTGAGGACCCACCTGGGATCAAACCCACAACTCCAGAAGTGTGACGCTGACGCCCTCCCTGGCTGCATACTTACAAAAATTAAATTAAAGTGGAAACAATGAGTACGTAATCAGTGACGGAAGTCATTAAACAAGGCCACAATTCTGAATTGTAATATGTTTTATAGAAAATGGCACCAACAATTCCGGCCTCTAATTGATTATCATAAATGACAACATAAGCAACCTGGGCTGGCTTAAGTTAGATGGATCACATCATTGAGTGCAAAGTCTCCCCTTTTCACATTCCTCCTCTTCAGTCACTTCTGCATTTCTTGAAATAGGGGCAAGTATTCTCTGGACCAGCACTTACAAAAAAATTCTGAGATATATTGCACTTGCCACATCCACGTTTATCATACAGATCTCCCTTCTGAAAGATGCGTGGAGGAAGTGTGAGTTTTCCTTTGAGGAGTAGAAGGAGGTTCGGTGTCAACGGTTCATGGTCATCTACATCAGTGGTCCCCAACCACCGGTCCAAAAGCCACTTGGTGCAGGTCTGTCAGAGAAATAAACAAACATTTTGATCCCAGACAGACGTTGCACTATTGACGCTCAAGTATGGAGATCATGAGCCAATGGCGCATGCCACTTCAGGGTTGCCAGATCACAAAAACTCCAAACCAACCGTAAATATAACCCATTCAGTTACACCTATGCATACGCACACTCCCTCATGTGCTTTTCATACAACAAATAAGTGTTGCAACAAGAAACAAGAAAAAGACTGGCAAGGTTTTTTCCCCCAAAATATTCTTATCCTGGAATCTTTGTTCAGCAACACATTTATTGTTTGGCATCACATTTTTTTGTTTCTTAGAGGCCTTTTGATACAGTAGTCATGATGGTACTTGCACACCATAAATTTATCTTCTTGGTCTGTCAAAAGTGCTGCTGTTCTGAACATTTCCAAGATGCCCAGTTGATTTTGATATAGTGTCTGGAATGAGCTGATCAGCAGTATTTTTTGTCCAATGCATGTTCTTAGTGACATAGAATTCCCTGCCATAATCACTTACATTTTCTGTATCATCGCATTCTTTTAGAGTTTATGTCTATAGCAGTTTCAACATCTAGTGCCTCCATTTGAGCCTTCAACTCAATCTGGCCAACAACAATACTCGAGTGAGGTAAATGTAAGAAGGGTAGTACGGTTAGCCTCCTTTGCTCTGTGCTGATTTGAACCTCCACATGATCATGAATAAGAGCTGTCTACTGCAAGCACTTTGTGTTGGATCTGTACTATGTCTTTTGTGTAAAGCAGATGCAGTGTAATCCAGTCGCACATTTTCATCAATGGACTTTACTGGCTGTTTCATCTCGCCCCTTAGAGTGAGATGGTCCATACCAGCCTGTGAATTGAAAGTTTGGAAATTATGTCTTGGATTTATAATACAGTGTTACACTTTAGATTAAAAAGAAAAAAAGTGCTCATATTTACGGAGGTTTGCCTCACTCCAAGTTCGCTGGCTTTCGTTTCGTGTGGTAACAACTCATTGCATGTTTTGCTTCAATTAACTCATTTAGTAGTTTTTGATTAGTCTCTGAGGTATTCCCTTTCCACTACAAGCATGTTGAAATCACTTAACAGGAGTATTCATTTTTTTTTAATTTCCTCTGCCTTTAAGACCAGTCTTGACAAAAATTATTTTCTGAGCTTCATTTGTTTATAAAGTTTATCTTCTCAAGCCTTTATGGTCAATGTGATTTTTGTTTTTGTATTTAAGTCAACATTGCTCTATATATTGCTTCCTTTTACAGACATGTACACTGGGGCAAATAAGTATTTAGGCAACCACCAATTATGCAAGTTCTCCTACTTGAAAAGATTAGAGAGGCCTGTAGTGGACAAACCATAACCATGAGAGACAGAATGTGGGGGAAAAAACTGATAATCACACAGTTTGATTTTTAAAGAATTTATTTCCAAATTAGAGTGGAAGATAAGTATTTGGTCACCTACAAACAAGCAAGATTTCTGGCTGTCAAATAGGTCTAACTTCTTTTAATGAGGTCTAACAAAGTCTCCACTTGTGACCTGTATTAATAGCATCTGTTTTAACTCATTATCGGTATAAAAGACACCTGTCCACAACCTCAGTCTCTCACAATCCAAACTCCACTATGGCCAAGACCAAAGAGCTGTCAAAGGACACCAGAGACAAAATTGTAGACCTGCACGACGCTGGAAAGACTGAATCTGCAATAGGTAAAATGCTTGGTGTGAATTAATCAACTGTGGGAGCAATTATTAGAAAATGGTAGACATACAAGACCACTAAAAATCTCCCTCGATCTGGGGCTCCATGCAAGCTCTCACCTTGTGGCGTCAAAATGATAACAAGAACGGTGAGCAAAAATCCCAGAACCACACGGGGGGACCTAGTGAATGACCTACAGAGAGCTGGAACCACAGTAACAAAGGCTACTATCAGTAACACAATGCACCGCCAGGGACTCAAATCCTGCACTGCCAGATGTGTCCCCCTGCTGAAGCCAGTACACATCCAGGCCCGTCTGCGGTTCGCTAGAGAGCATTTGAATGATCCAGAAGAGGACTGGGAGAATGTGTTGTGGTCAGATGAAACCAAAATAGAACTTTTTGGTAGAAAGACAGGTTCTCGTGTTTGGAGGAGAAAGAAAGTATTCTTTCTCCTCCAAACACGAGAACCGGTCTTTCTATATCGAATTGCATCCGAAGTACACCATACCCACTGTGAAGCATGGGGGTGGAAACATCCTGCTTTGGGGCTGTTTTTTCTGCAAAGGGACCGGACGACTGATCTGTGGTAAGGAAAGAATGAATGGAGCCATGTATCAAGAGATTTTGAGTGAAAATCTCCTTCCATCAGCAAGAACATTGAAGATGAGACGTGGCTGGGTCTTTCAGCATGACAATGATCCCAAACACACAGCCAGGGCAACAAAGGAGTGGCTTCGTAATAAGCATTTCAAGGTCCTGGAGTGGCCTAGCCAGTCTCCAGCTCTCAAACCCATAGAAAATCTGTGGAGGGAGTTAAAAGTCCGTGTTGCCCAACGACAGCCCCAAAACATCACTGCTCTAGAGGAGATCTGCATGGAGGAATGGGCCAAAATACCAGCAACACTGTGTGAAAAGCTTGTGAAGAGTTACAGAAAATGTTTGACCCCCGTTATTGCCAACAAAGAATGGAGATAAACTTTTGGTATTGACCAAATACGTATTTTCCACCATGATTTGCAAATAAATTCTTTAAAACTCAAACAATGTGATTTTCTGTTTTTTTTCCCTCATTCTGTCTCTCATGGTTGAGGTTTCCCATGTTGACAATTACAGCCCTTTCTAATCTTTTCAAGTAGGATAACTTGCACAATTGGTGGTTGACTAAACACTTATTTGCCCCACTGTATTTAGGCATTGCTGTTAGTTCAGTCTTCTTGGTAGAACAAGCTCTCGTGAATGCCTGAAATCCAGGATGACTGTCCTTCAGTTCAAATCTTCAAACATACAAATGCCTTAAAAATAAGATTAAGGACCTTTATTTTCAGTGTCAACTTGAGTGTCTTTTAATATCACCTTCACAAAGACATCTTACAAAATTTTGTGTACTCATCCATCATTGTAGATGTCCTCTTGAAGAGCCGTCTGGCAGGGTGGGCATCAAGTTAAAATGTCCTCAGTTCTTGGCTTCTCCACTCTTGCACACTGCAGCACAGCTCACTTAGCTCTTGAAGCATGAAATATTGACTGTTTTTCTACTTTCTACTGAAGTTAATAAATCCCTTGGATTACATTGGGGAAAAATGTCATTGAATATGTGGCAGGTCATTTTGACCCATACTGTGTAAATTAACTTTCCCCATTTTCAATGTTCAACATTTTTATTGTTCTCCATAAGATGAAAAGAATGTAATTGTGTGCTTTTGGCAGATGTAATTCTTCCATTCCACGCAGCAGGTACTTATTTTACTGTAATCTCAGGGTGGGGCGGGTGCTAGACCTGGCTTTTCTTACGTTTCTTTACACTTTGTATCCAAAGGATCCATTGCAGATTGGTTGGGGCTACATGAGCTTGACCTTTTTAATGATAGTCACAGTTTCAGGGCTTTTAGGTGGCCATGCTCGACTAGGCATCTTAAGAGTAAAAAGTACTTTGCTGAGTTGTACCAGGAAAATGTTGTATGTGAATCTGACTTTGTCTAGATTCTCAACTCCCCCGTTGGTGGAGTTATAGCCAATGATCATTTGTGGCTTTATTTCTTCTCATGCTTGGATTTATCTGTGTGTGTTGTTCTTATTACAAGAACATTTTTGTTTTTCTTTGGGCAGTATGAAACAACTGTTGACTTGTAACTGAAAACAATTGTTAGTCCATGCACAGTTCTGTCCTGCATTTTCAGAATTTCCAAGGGAAGTTCTGTCTTATTTCTTCTGACTGTTACAAACATAATTGGCTTCCTTTTCTGAAGTTCCTCTCCAATAGAGATGGATGTAACGAAGTCGTCACGGACGATGTTATAAACTTCCGGCCCTTGTCTCATGTCCAGCACAACACACAACCCTGTTCTGTCAAAAAGCCCAGCGTCCCCTGAATGGAACAACCTGCTCATCAACAGTAACATCGGGACCAGGATTGTACAACAAAGAGAGAATTTCGACCCATTTATCCCATACATCTCAGATCGCAGCTAACTTCTATTTTACGTCGACCAGCTCTTGTGTTGTGGTTGTCAACCGGGTTAAAAGAGATACCATGTGAAAAATCTCCAGAGATATTGTTGCAGCAAAAAATTACCCTTCCATTCTCTTTATTCCACAAACTTGGAATTACTTCCTCCCTTGACCTGTACACCAACTATTACCAGAATTTCGATTTAAACATGTAAGAGAGTGTGGACCAGTGGCTTCCATTTTTCTTGAAATACACGCTTCCCCTCCATGGTATGGCCAGTATAATCTCTATTGGTGATATGAAGAGCTGAAATGCTGATAAAACATTATCAACTTGTGTGACAGCAAATCGTGTAGGACCGTGAGTCTTTTGGAGGACATTGGAACTAGACAGTCTACCTCAGCTTTGGTGTGGTGATGTTGACCATTTTATGTTACCATCTTTTGATGTCCATGTCCCTCATGTTAATGATGATAGCTGCATTCCTTTGTTCTCAGCTAATGGAGAAATAACCGACCCGTAAAGTAGTGTGGGGCAGAGCGGTCCGGCAGGTGTCAGAGCTGGCCCTTGAAGAGGTGTCGGAGTGGATAGTCTGACAGGCATCCTTAAAGAGGTGTGGGGCTAGCCGGTCCGGTGGGCGTCGGGTGCGGCCCGTGAGGAGGCATGGGGTTGGCCGTTTTGGCCGGCTAGGAGACGGCTGAGCGCCCTGCCCTGAACTGACTCAAGAACTTAAGAAGGATTGTGGGCTGCCTTACCCTGGAATCTCGGAGGGCCGCCTACGTCCTTCAGGGGGGCCAGGAGAGTCGCCGCCGTCGAGGCCCCCACCAGGAGAGTCACCGCCGTCGAGACCCCCGTCGGGAGAGTCGCCACCATCAGGCAAGCAGGAGCGGGGCGAGCAGGAACGTGGCGAGCAGGAATGTGGCGAGCAGGAATGTGGCGAGCAGGAATGTGGTGAGCAAGAACTTGACGAGCAGGATGGGAATAACTGGGGGCCTAGCCAGCACGGGAATGCTGGAGCGTGGCCTCGGAATGGGGGTGATGGGACTAGCCAGCACGGGGGCCCTGGAACGTGGCAACAGGCCGGGGATGATTGGTGGACTAGCCGGCATGGGGCCCTGGAACGTGGCATCGCTACGGGATGACTGGTGGACTAGCCAGAACGGGTGTCCAGGAATGTGGCATCGGGATGAGGATGACTGGTGGACTAGCCGGCACGGGGGCCCTGGAATGTGTCATCGGGACTGGGATGACTGGTGGACTAGCCGGCACGGGGCCCTGGAACGTGGCATCGGTACGGAGATGACTGGTGGAGTAGCCCGAACGGGTGCCCAGGAACGTGGTATCGGTATGAGGATGACTGGTGGACTAGCCGGCACGGGTGCCCTGGAATGTGTCATCGGGACGGGGATGACTGGTGGACTAGCCGGCTAGGGCCCTGGAATGTGGCATCGGTATGGGGATGACTGGTGGACTAGCCAGAACGGGTGCCCAGGAGCGTGGCATTGGGATGAGGATGACTGGTGGACTAGATCAACTTCAGGAGGAAGAACCCACATTTTAATGAACGCGCTTGTCCTTTATAGAAAGATAGAAGCGTATATATATATATATATATATATATATATATATATATATATATATATATATATATATATATCAGTGGCGGGCCGTCAGGGCCTTCAAGGCCTTCTCTGCTGGCCTAAGAAATATCTGAATCATATTATATTTTGTCCATCAATACTTATTATTCCAAATGGTCTGTTAGCTTCCTTTCATTGCCTTCCCCCCTGGTTGCACTGCTTCCAGATGCGTTTTCATATTGAAGCATTTAACCAATCACATTTCAGCCATTATTTGTTGCCAGATCAGATCTGCCTCAAAGCCTTCAAAATCAGTTCTGCGGGGTCTGCTGCATTAAACAAGACTGTTGCTTTTAACCAATCAGATTTCGAATTGGCAACCCCACAATGATTTTTCATAGGCGTTGGCCTTTTGCTGGCTGGGACATGTCATTGCTTTCAGCAACTATGATTGGCTAGTAGGCGGGCCAAAGCAGCCAGAGATCGCAAACTCCACCCACAATGGCCGACAGTGGCAAAAACAAATGGATTCTGTTGCAGATTTCTCTCACAAAGCTATTTTCCAGACGGAATTTTCCAGAAAAAAATGGACATCATGTTAGGTTTAAACACCAGACATTTGTATCACCAATCTGTAAAGAAGGAAATCACAGAGAATTTTAGTTAACTTTATTTAAAAATGAGAGGTTAATGGACTGTCCCTGTCACAGTCCTCCAAAAACACTCTGAAGAAAATCTCCCCCTGCCAATTCTCTTATTGTGGTTTGGGAGTGTCCAAGTTACAGGAAGTTTCAAGCTGATCAAAGGAGAGAAAGATCTCTCCCAGTTACAAAAGGTTCTTTGATCATGACCATATGCCCCTTCAAGATAACATCTTTATAGTCTCCTTCCCGATATCTTGCAACCCTCACAAAACAGACAAACAGACCCCCTGGGGTAGTTCCTCTTTGTTGAATAAGGTGAAACTTTCCCCAGGGAGTCAAGACATCCCCAATTCTATTAACTAACATTTCAACAGTCTAAACTAAAATCAGGATAACTTATTTACAATAATTCCAACATAACCCTCCTGTTTATCCAGATTCTGTTATAAAATATCATCACCCATGACCTCTTCTTATCCGATTTTCGCATCACAGGATCACAAAAATAACAGAAAACGTTACACTCAGAAGTTAATGCCAGAGTCTTTAGCATCTTGGAACATGTCAGGCAGTCCCATGAACTGCATTTCCTCCTCATCCCCAGATGCGTCGGTGTCGTCATCATCCCGTGGTTCGCCTCCAGATGTCAATAAGGCATACATTTCTGATTTGACTGGTTGTATAGCATTTGTTATTAATCTTTCACATAACGCACGAATACAGGGAATGCAACAACATCCACAAGTTGTGAGAATGGCAGCAAAAACAGCGATTGACATTAAAACTGATACAATCAACTGTTTGTATTCGCCAAACATGCTACCAAATTCGCCCCACATTGAGGTGTCGACTCCAGAATGTTCTTTCATCTTGCTGTTGAGGGATCGAAGGCCCTCCAGGGCCTTGGTTAAACTCCCGTCAGCTGCTGTATTGTTAGGGATGAACGTGCAGCATTGGTCGCCAAAGATGGAGCACACGCCACCTTCCTTTGCCAGGAGCATGTCAACAGCAATTCTGTTCTGGAAGGCCATCAAGGAGGTCGCCGACAACTGTTCATGGATGGCTGCAAACCCTTCCTCCGTCCTGTTCCCCAGTCGTTGCACATTGTAATGGATGTAGTTGATTCTGTCCACATTTTTGTTAATAGTACACCACCAACACAGGAATGATTCAAAACCAGCTGCCATTTGGTTAGCGAGCTTATACTCATCTGGTACACCTCGGGGAACCCCGATGCTGTCGATGTAGGTTGGGTCCCCGCCACCCCATCCAGGAGCGGACCGCTTGGCTCTGCCATTCCAGTGGTGAGGCAAGATGTTTCCTGCCACAGTGACCAACTCAGGAGCAGACATCTTTGTTATGGAAACAGGCAGGAGCAATGACACAGATGCACAATAGCCAGTAGTGTTGAATGGCAACCTGTCGTACAATCTATTATCACCACACCACCACCAGATGTCGCTACGAGCTACCGGTTTGAATGTTATATCAACCGTCAACACTTGTTTACATTGTATACTATTAAGTCGTCCCAGAATCAACCCTTTTCCTATTCTCTTAATGCACGTGAAGTTGGCCTGTGCTATTTTCTTTGAAAACACTGGTTTCTCCTTTTCTTCATCCGCCATTGGAAAAACACTATCCCAGTACAAACAATTTTGAGATGGTACTGGTTTGTTCATCACGTCTACCAGGCAGGTGGAGCTCAATGCTGAGGGTATTACCTGTAGCAATGGTCTGGCCCCCATACATACCACACAGTCTGCTTGCGTTACTTGAGCGGCTTGTTCCGCCATTAGGAGCCAATTGTTATCTAATCTAGAAATTCCTGTCGCAAATTTAAACAAATCATCCACCTCTGGTTCAACGTATATTTGTGGCATGTCTGGAAACTTTGATTTCGGCCCAGGAGTTATTTCTTTGCTAGGTTCAACAATTGTGGTAGTGACGTTTGGACAGAACGTTATGGGCACGCATGGGTCTTCCTGATGTTCTCTCCAGACACAGAGCATCAGCCCGTGGCATAGCTGTTTGTTTGTGTAGCCCTTCAATTGTTCGGGCTCGCCGAGTGGCACCTGAGTAGTATTCAAATTTAACAACAAACTGCTTTTTGTTCTTATCAGGGTTACCTGTTTTTTCCACCTAGCCCCTCTCTTGGAGAACCCATACGAACCTCTTGACCACTTCCCAGTTGTAGCCGCCACGTCACCCCACCAGTGACCCGATTTCTTTGCCCCAGCACTGTCCAAGTAAAAATCATACCCGCTCCAATCATTCAGCCGATATCCCCCTATCTTGAAATTTTGGTCAAATGTAATTACTGCCTCAGTTCTGTTGGTTTGGTAACAATAATACAATTGGTAAGTATGGGTATCATCTTTGCTATCTGTCGTTTTGCATGGATTCTTTATCACCTTCCGTGGTATTCTAGAGGGATTTTGATAGTAATGTACCCCTCGTTTTTGCAAATTGAGTGACTTTTCATGTAACAATAAAATTACTACTATTATTATTCCGATTGTTCCTCCCACCGCCAATCCTATTTTGTGTACCCGGGTGAATATCATGCTGGTAGATTGTAATCTCTCCTAATGCCAGACCGGAGCTGTTGATGTCTTCACCGGGTTTGAGATGACTGTAAACTAAAATTACAGCCCCCTTTGTAGTCGGACTTCCTCCGGAGGCGGGTAAAAGATTACAATGCTACTACAGCAGATACCACAGCGCGATCACTACAATACAAATAACGACGGTTAGGTTGAACACAATGATTGAAATCGTTAACTTAGTCATACTCGATAACCCTTTTGCAATGTGCCAGGTGAATCCAGGTATTTCGTTCTGCTATTTTAATTGCCGTTCCTGTGGTTAATAAAACCTGATAGGGTCCTTCCCACTTAGGCGAGTGCCAGTGTTTCTTCTTTATACTTTTAATCAGGACCCAGTCACCTGGTTCAACTAATTGGTCTTCCTGCAACGACACAGATGGCATATCATCATTAGCTTGTTCTGTCAATTCTTTTTGTTTTTGTAGCATTTTTCTCATATAATCCGCAAGATTGCTTTCGTCATCTGTTTCCCAAATATTTTTAAAATAAGGTAATCTGTACTGTCTGCCAAATAAGGTTTCATACGGGGTTAATCCGTTTGTGCTGGTAATGTTTATATGTAGTTTTACTAAGTCTAGGCATTGTGTCCAGAGTCTACCAGTTTCTTTCATACATTTTCTGAGTCTATTTTTTATGGTGCCATTCATTCTTTCCACCAGTCCCGCACTCTGTGGATGATAGGCGCAGTGATGTTTTAAATTGATGTGAAACGCTTGTCCTATCTTTGAAATTATTTGGTTTACAAAATGAGTCCCATTATCACTGTAGATTATTTCTGGAATGCCATATCTCGGTATTATGTCTTTGCATAATGCTTTTGCTACTGTTATGGCATCAGGTGTCTTTGTCGGAAATATTTCTACCCATTTTGAATACGAGTCTATTATTACGAGACAATATTTTTTACCTTCACACTTATTTAGTTCTATATAATCCATATGTATGTGTTGAAATGGATATTCTGGTTTTGGGAATTGACCCCGTTTTGGTCTAAGGTTACCTTGTGCATTGTGTCTTGCACATATTAGACAGGTTCTACAAAAAATTTTTGAATAGTTATTAAATCCATAGGTTGTATATATTTGGTTTAACATTCTTATCATCCCTCCTCTTGAGACATGTGATTTACCATGGCTCAAAATAGCTGCCCATTTGTATAGGTTTTTTGGTAGGATTGGTTTACCTTCTGGTCATATATATATTTGGTTTTTTATTCGCGCGCCTTTCTTTTCCCATTGTTCTTTTTCTTGTTTGGGTGATTGTTGTTGCATTTCTATGAGTATTTTATCATCCATTTTTTGTTGGTCATTTTCGCTATTTACTTCCATGTTTAGAATTGTTATTTCCCCTTGTGCTGCCTGTTTAGCAATCTTGTCCGCGAAGGCGTTACCCTTTGTTATGGGATCGGTACCTGATGTGTGTGCAGCAATGTTCCCTCTAATTTTTCGTTGGTCTGAGCAGAAAGTCAACCTCCCTGAGCGCACTGAGTACCAGTGTGAGCGACATCATCGGTACTCGGATGATTCGCCTAAAGACGTTTCGCCGACGGACGTTTGACAGACGGGCAGGTCGCCGAATGGACGTTCCGCCGAACGTTCATTCGGCCGAACGGAGGTTTCGCCGAAACGGGATTCGCGCGCTTGCCCCGCCCCCGGATCGTGTGTGTACAAGTTTTTCAACCTCGGCCCGCGGGCCATATACGGCCCGTTAGGATTTTTAATCCGGCCCGCCGCCGGTGTTGTCCAAATTATAGTAAAAATCAATGTTAGTCTACCATCAATGGCAGCCCGGGAATAAGCACTCTTGGGCGGGCAGATGTAGCAGAACCGAGCCGTAAAATGACAGCAATCGGGTCAAATCCATCCTAAAACAGCATTTAATGATTAAATACAAATATTGGAGCTCTTTGGACATTAGAGCCGAGCCCAGGGAAGTGAATTCCTCGGTAAAATGTCGCGATGGAGGCAAAAAAATGTCCATATACGTCCATTCGCCAAACGGCTCAAAATGCTCTCAAATTCGGTAAAATCCAGCTGAAAACAGCGTTTAATGATTAAATACAAATACTAGTATTTGTATTTAATCATTAAACGCTGTTTGAACGAACGTTCATTCGGAGACCTGTCCGTCTGTCAAACGTCCGTCGGCGAAACGTCTTTAGGCGAATCATCCGGTCACGACATCATCATTGCTCGCTATGGGCACACCAGTATCACACCTGCCACAAGCAGGTGCATGTCAATGTTCCCTCTAATTTTTCATGTAAAACATGCTGTAAAACACGAAAAACATAAGTGGACAGAGCTACTATCACTGGCTGCCGCTTAAACGGCGCCATCATAAAGAAAGGGGTAAAAAAAAAAAAAAAAAAAAAAAAAAAAAAAAAAAAAAAAAAAAAAAAAAAAAAAATCTTTTTTTTTTTTACTGCGCGCCATAGGATTGCTGCTGCGCAGAGAAGACGAGAGTAGTGCGCAATTGCGCACGCGCGCAGCTTAGAGGGAACAGTGGTGTGCAGTACATTTACATATTGCTAATTGTGTCGGTAGTTGCACGGCTTGTAATAGTTCAGTTAGTAATTCGGCGTGAGTCACTGGTTTTCCAGTTGATGTGACCATACCCCTATTTTTCCAGTGTTGCGCAAACGTTTGAGTGGTTGCAAACGCATATTGGCTGTCCGTATATATTGTGACCGCCTGTCCTTTCATTAATTTACATGCTTCAGTAAGTGCCACTAATTCTGCAGCTTGTGCTGAGAAATGTTGCGGTAACGCTGCTGCTTGTAATATTACTGTTTGAGTTACTATGGCGTAGCCGGTTTTTGTTTTCCCTTTATCATCTTTTTTCGAGGACCCGTCTACAAATATTATTTCTCCATTTTCTAGCGGTGTAT
This sequence comes from Stigmatopora argus, assembly GCF_051989625.1. Lineage (NCBI taxonomy): Eukaryota > Metazoa > Chordata > Actinopteri > Syngnathiformes > Syngnathidae > Stigmatopora > Stigmatopora argus. Next base: position 976,421 of record NC_135399.1, read on the forward strand.
CTTTAAGGTCTGGTCTACTTTTACTCTTTTGTTCCGCTAATGCTTCGCAATCGTGTTTTTCACCTTCCTCCTCTGTGGGAATTAGTGTTGCTGGATTGAGCACTGTACACCTTTCTATTTTTAGATGCGGCTGAGACAGTAGTATTGACATGCAAGACAGATGTCTTGCCGGTGACAGAAAACTCATTTTTGTTTGTAAGAGTAGAGCTGAGACCGCGTGGGGAACTTTTAAAACTAATGGGTGGAACAATACCACCTCAGCGCTTGCTGTTACCGCTAGTGATGCTGCGACCACTGCTCTAACACAATGTGGCAGTGCACAGGCCACTGCATCTAACTTTGTGGAATAATATGCCACTGGTCTCAGCTTCTCGCCATATTTCTGAGTCAATACCGATGTCATGAAATAATTCTTACAGTCCACCATTTGTACAAATTCTTTAGAATAATCAGGCAACGCGAGTGTGCTACTACTCACTAGCGCCTGTTTCAAATCGCAAAATGCCGTTTCTGCTTCTGGCGTCCATTTCAATTTGTCTGACATTTTTAGTTCTTCTTTATACATCAGGGCTTGCAATGGCGCTGTTAATTCGGCATAAATTGGTACCCAACATCTGCAGTAATTTGTGAGCCCTAAAAAGGACATCATTTGCTTTTTTGTAAGTGGCTTCGGTGCTTTTAGGATTGCCACCTTTCTTTCTTCTAAAATTGTTCTGCCCCCCGCACTTAACTGATGACCCAAGTATTTTACCGCTTTTTGGCAGAATTGTAACTTATTTCTGTTGATTTTATGACCTTCTTCAGCTAAGTGTTTTAGCAACGCTAATGTGTCTTTTTCGCATTGCTCCTTGGTTTCTGATGCGATTAAAATGTCATCTACGTAAGTCATTATTTGGCTACTTTTTGGCGGCTCGAAGGTTGCTAAATTTGCGTTTAGAGCTTGAGAATATATAGTCAGACTCTCGCAGTAACCTTGCGGCAGTCGAGTGTATGTATAACGTTTTCCTTGGAACGTGAACGCAAACCAAAATTGACTGTCCTTATGTACTGGTACCGAAAAAAATGCATTGCTGATGTCCACTACTGTAAAGTATTTTGCGTTTGGGTTTAGCGAGTTCAACAATGTATATGGATCTGCCACTGTTGGGGATCTTTGAATTACTGCATTATTTACCGCTTTTAAATCTTGGACCATTCTCCATCCATTTGATGGAGCAGCTTTTCTTACTGGGAATATTGGTGTGTTACACGGAGAGTCGACGCATTCTATTAATACCCCTGCTTTGAGTAAGTCGTCTATTACAGGTTTTATCCCTTCTATTGCATCAATTTTAAGTGGGTATTGTTTTACGCGAGGTTTATATTCAGTTTTAGGTCGGATCATTACAGGTTCTGCACCTTTGATGAGTCCTACATCTGTAGGCCCTTTAGACCATAATTTTGCAGGTATTTGTTTTAGCAATTCTTCTTCGTCTTTTGAAAATAATATTTGTCACTTTCGTTTTGGAACTAAGTGTACCCCCGCCTCGACAGTTACTGTCCAAAAAAGCGATTTCCGCCACAGCTCAGTTGACGCACTATACCATGTATTAGGCCCCAAGGGCTCCCAGTCATGTGCTTTCTCCCCTATTTCCACTAGCCTGCCTAAGTCTTTCCACTGGGTGTGTTCGGACTTACACAAAGAGATGTGTGGTGCCGTATGTAATTTAAAAAGGGCTTGTGCCTTTTCAGGCAAGGCGACTGCGGTTGCAGCATCTGCCAACCCGTTTGTATATAGGTAAGTGACCGTTATTCGAGTAGGGGTGACTTTATCGAGGCTTTCCTTGTACTTTAGATCTGGTTTATTTATATACGACATTGTGACATGTAAATTTTCTGGGGACATACGGTCCCCTTCAAACTGCACCGAATTTATTCCCTCTTGTATTAGACTAGTTCCTGTTTGCATCGGTGGCTTGTTTGGAATGTCCAGAGAATAATAGTAATTTGGCTGTCCCATCCCTTGTAACACGAACACTTGTTCTGGTTTATGTCTAATTATTTTCATGCCATCTGACGTTGGCAGAACGGCCAGGCCTAGCCCCACAAGGCCGTCTCTGCCCAAAAGGTTTACTGGACATTCAGGTAGTATTAAGATCGATAACTGGCATGATTTGCCTTTTGGATCCCTAAGCCAGACTGGTTCTGTAATTTGGACTGATTTTGTGGCGCCCTGTGCTGCCCTAACTATTGCGAAATTTGGGCTTGGTTTTAAGTTTGGTATTGATTCCCTGATCGTGGTTCTACATGCTCCTGTGTCACAAAGGAATTTTAATGGTTTGCCTTGTACCCATATTATCACTTCTGGTCTGACCTTTTCTTCGAATAATATTTCGTCTAAATTCAATATTTCATCTTCACTCCCGATTTGATCCTCATATCCCATTTCTTTTTTACATTCCACTTCTCCCTTGTACCCAATTGGTATCTCATCTTTACTTTTGGTAGCCATTTGTTTTGCTACCTCCCGTTCTAGTCATGTGTTATCACGTCGTTGCGGTACGTGGGGAGGGTAGATTTTGCATTCCTTGGCTATGTGGCCCTCTTTGCCGCACGACCAGCAGGCCCTCGGATTGCCTTCGTGATAAGCTCCCGGTTTAAACCCGAGAACTCCCCCGCTGGCCGCACCCTTGCCGCGACCTCTTCCCCTGCCGCGACCTCTACCGTTCGAATACTGGTGGTAATATGCTTCAGTCCCAAAACTATCTTCGTCCCCATAAAAGAAAACTGCTTCTTTCTTTTGCTGTTTTTTATTTTTTATCACCTTTTCTGCATGAAGAGCATGGTTTATGTAATCCCCCAACGTTCCTCCGTTCATTCCTATGTAATGGCGATCAACCCACTGTTTTATTTCTGGCAAAGAATTAGAGTGGAGGGCGTTTTTTAACTGTTGTTTATAGGGGCGCGCATCATTCTCATCATGTTCTAATCCGCTGTGTTGTCTAAATACTTTTTCCATTTTAATTATATATTCTTCAAATGATTCCTCCGAGTTTTGTTTGCATCTTCCTATTTCAGTGTAATTTGACCTTTTCTTATATTTTACTCTGATTCTGTCTAACAACAATCTCACTTGATCATTCAACCCATCTGATTCTGGCGGAAGGATTTTACCTTCGCCATCGGTCGGATTATAAGACCCTTTAACATAGAACCAATCTGATCCCAATTTACACATCCATACTTGTTGTACCTCCATTCCATTTAAATGGTATGAATGTCTGAGGTTTTCCATTCCTGCCTCGCACTCAGCTAAATCTTCCTTTGGGTGTGAAATTCCTTCTACAGCCTTCCTCACATCTTCCTGTGTCCACGTCCTATAAACTCTAACGATGGGTGCCCCGTTTGGGTCACCCGCTTGTGGGTTTGGTAACTCTATCAAAGGATACATGTGCTCCTCCCCCCCCCTTTTTGTATTTTACACCCTGCTCCTTTTGGTGGGGGTGACAGCACACCTTCCAGTCCCGTTACTAACCCTTTTGACCATTCCCCGATGACGCCTTGGGATCTAGTTTGATGTACTTTTGGATGGGTTTCTTTTAGTTTATATTGTGGAGGGGGTGATCCGGAGATCGCTGTTTCGAGAGTAGTCGGTTCTTGTTGCTGTGCTAACATTTGTCTTACTCCACTATATGGACCCACATATTCATTATCTTCCTTCCTGTGATACATGACCTTTTTTTCTCTCTCTTCTCTTTCCCGCCTTTTCTCTTCTTCTCTTTTTTGTTTAGCAACTTTCTCACCCTTCTCCCTTTGCCCTGCTATCCGAAGCCAAAGTTTGGTTTGATCATAACCTCGTTTTTGCATTTTACTTCGTTTTTTGTTACACGATTCTTCGATTTTTTGTTGTAATTCACGAATATCTTTTATTATTAGTCAACCGGTGAACCCATATTTTTTTACCCAATAACGCAAGGATTCCACCGCGTCGGGATCCTCTCTATGGACTATCTTCCAGTCTTTAGACGCGAGTTCCGAGAGGAATTCCTCTTTTTTACTTGTTTTACTCTGTACTTTACCCATTTTTGAATAAAATTTAGTCCCAGTGGGTCTTTGCACCTATAGTGCACTAACACTGGGTTTAGACAACAGGATGTCGATAAATTCCTTTAGTGGTAAACTCACTTCAACCTTTTCAGGCGGAGTTTCATGTCTACATACATCCACTAGAGGTCGACATTTGTCTCCTGTTGTTTGATATGAGATACAAATCACAAAATGGTAAAATGTATTTCCATACACACTTTTTTTACACGTTCACTCCTTTTAATTCGCAACCAAGGCTCCGCCAACCTTTACAGAATTTAATTAGTCTTTTTCAACTAAGGGGGTCTGTCCGCCACGGATTTCTGTTATTGTTCATTCAATACAACCTGGACTCCGCTATCCTTTACAGAATTTAATTAGTCTTTTTCAACTAAGGGGGTCTGTCCGCCACGGAAGTTTGTTGTTTGAATTTTACCTGATAGAGCCTAGGATTCTCAGGGCTTTTTATTTACGTTCTCTATTTTTTTTACTTCGTTCTCATTCATTCCTTTTTTAAATAAAATTTACTCACGATTCTCTGCGTCCTCGGTATCCCTTCAACCTTTGGACCCCAGCCCGTAAGGAAGAAACAGTCCTGGAAAAGGATCTTTATGCTGTGGCCACAGACTTTTCTGGATCTTGCTCACCCGCTGGGATCGTCCGGTATCTTGGAATCCGGCTCGAAGGACCAATTAAATGTTAGGTTTAAACACCAGACATTTGTATCACCAATCTGTAAAGAAGGAAATCACAGAGAATTTTAGTTAACTTTATTTAAAAATGAGAGGTTAAGGGACTGTCCCTGTCACAGTCCTCCAAAAACACTCTGAAGAAAATCTCCCCCTGCCAATTCTCTTATTGTGGTTTGGGAGTGTCCAAGTTACAGGAAGTTTCAAGCTGATCAAAGGAGAGAAAGATCTCTCCCAGTTACAAAAGGTTCTTTGATCATGACCATATGCCCCTTCAAGATAACATCTTTATAGTCTCCTTCCCGATATCTTGCAACCCTCACAAAACAGACAAACAGACCCCCTGGGGTAGTTCCTCTTTGTTGAATAAGGTGAAACTTTCCCCAGGGAGTCAAGACATCCCCAATTCTATTAACTAACATTTCAACAGTCTAAACTAAAATCAGGATAACTTATTTACAATAATTCCAACACATCATTAAGAAAGGGCGGTCAACTCCGAAGCTAGCAAGCCTGTTACAGCCGGGAAAATGTGTGTGCGGCACTTTCAGTGTGCTAACTTAGCTCCACAAGCAAATAGTATATTGTTGTTTTGATTTAAAGCCATTTTCAAAACGGACTATGCCAGAAATATGACAGGACAGGCTCGACTTTCATCATTAGCTTCGATGGCGATAGGAAAGAAGGAAGAAAAGAAGGAGGATGGATATTGTGTACAGTTAAAAAGGATTTTTGGTGAGTAAAATATGGCTATATTCCTAAATAATATTTCAATTGTGGGCCCGGTTCTCATATCTGAAAAGCTCCAGTGTTTGTATTTAAGCTCCAGTGTTCGTATTTAATTACTAAATGCTGCTAGGATGTGGATTTTATCCCAGTTTAATTTTTGCCATTTCGCCATTGACGTCCATCGCTGTCTTTTCCCGAGGAAATCACCCCCTGGCCTGGTTGTAATCTCTCAAAAGCTCCAGTATCTGTATTCAGTCAATAAATGCTGCTAGGAAGTGGATTTGACCTAATTTTAGTGCATTTTTTGTCATTTCACGTATGGACGTAGCAACGTTCATCGCTGTCTTTTTACCGGGGAAATGATACTCCGGGCCCGGTTCTGATGTCTAAAAAGCTCCAGTATTTGTATTTAATCAATAAATGCTGTTTTCGGCTGGATTTTACCCCATTTTCGGGCAATGTTTGCCCGTACGCTATTGATGTTTATCGCTGTCTTTTCCCGGGAAAATCGCCCCCCTGGCCTGGTTTTAATGTGTGAAAAGCTCCAGTATTTGTATTTAATCATGAAATGCTGCTAGGAAGTGGATTTTACCCCATTTTTGTGCATTAATTTATTGATTATTTTTTGGGTCGCAGCTCTAGCTGCAGTAGAGGTTTTATAGCCATAAAATAGTTTTTGAGGGTTGGATTGATACGTTGAAGGCGCTACGAGAAAATGCACCGACCGACACTGATATATATATATATATAGAGAGATAGAGCTAGAGATGTATAGATGTATATATATATATATATAAATATATATACATATATATATATAAATATATATATATATATATATATATATATATATATATATATATTTATATATATATATATATATATATATATATATATATATATATATATATATATATATATATATATATTTATTTATATATTTCAGCAACACGCTTATTTATTTATATATTTATTCATGTATTTATTTATTAACTTACTTATTACCTATCTATTTATGTCTGAAATGCCTTTCCTATTTCTGCATCCTCACCCTCTTGCTACTGTGAATTTCCCGAATACGGGATGAATAAAGTTATCCAATCCAATCCAATATCACAATACCAACCTAAACCTACCACTTAACAGCTAATTAATCATATTAAAGTGTTCACATACATTTTACTACACATAAAAGAGATCAGATTTTTCATACCAGTTTATGACCCAAGATGAGAGAAAGTCAGAACATTGTAGAAAAAAAACAATGATAACAAGTACATTGATAAACATGTAAACTGTAATGAGTCAAATTTACCTGTAACATGATACAACATAAAATCTATACATACATAAAATATATTCATCAAATTGAAATTCTACAGCACAAAAAGAACGAGTATCAATGCACCTTTATTGTTGAAAAATGACAGTAGAAAACAGTGGCTTGCTTGCCCTTTATTCTGTTCTCATTAACAGAAAACCATTATCTTTTCCCTGGTGCAAACACCCGAAGTTAACACACTTTTCTTGCAAATCGAATATAATCATCTGGTTGCATACACTTACATAAATTAAAGTGTAAACAGACATAAACAGTTATGAGACTCATTAAACAATGGAACAATATGAAGTGTAATGTGACTAAGAGAAAAGGTCAACATATTTGATTTTGTTTGATGTTTTGTGATTTTGTGAATGGCAAGCCATTGAAGGAAGTATCCAACAAAAACTCAAACGCATGAAATCAAATGCAGAATAATATTTATTGACAATACAAGAACGCCAAAAAATGCAAGAATAAAAAAGTACAAAAAAACCCAGCTCGACCGAGTCAGCGAGAAAATAAAGGGGAAAGCACTACCGACAAGGATAAGCTAAACGAAGGTATTGCAATATCAATCATAAAATAAATTACAAAGAAAGTAGCACAACCGAGTCGGAAAGAAAACTCGAGATACCAAAATCGCAAAAAAAGTACTCTAAGAAGGACAACCAAAGGTTGGCAAGAAACTCTGACAAAAACGTAGGGCCCACACAGCAGGAAACAAGGCGATAGTCCAACCCTAGGTGATGGTGACAGGTGTCTTCACATACTGGGTGTTTATAACGAGCCACATGTATTGCACAACCCTGCCGATTTGGCAGATGTTTAAGTGTTTAAAACACAAACAAATATGACTGATAGATGCTATGTTAAATGACTGAAATATGTTAGTATGATGAATTGTTAAATGTTTCTTGCTTTTTACTCAACAGGATACCAAGTCTATAAAAAGTCATGTGGTCTGGAATCAGCTGATTCAGACAATGAATCACCATCTTTGGAAGATCACCATACGGAACAAGCAAAAAAGAAATGTCATGATGTGGAAAATAGTGCCTTTGAATTGAATGACAAGCATATGAATAAAAGCAAGCTTGATCACATTGACAGGAACACTCAGCTCTGAGATTAGGTTCTGCTGACTGCAGAATGAACTCCAATGGCAAGGCATATCTGCTGAAAGGCCCTTACTGTTATCATACTGCAGGCTCCGTTTGTGTCCAACTGTTTTACTATATTTAAAATTATTAGAGCCTTTGAATGAAATGAATGGTGAATGTTCATTTTTGTGGAGGGATGTTTGCTCAGAAGAACCATGTTAGTGCTGTGGTCGTGTGCTCTTGATAAGATACGTACAGTATTTCAGCAGTCAAAAGACACAAATTTCATTAGAGCTACTTTTGATGCTTGAAAATATTTTTTGCGGTTTAGTGGAGTGACTTAATTTAATAAACTCATAGCTGATTTCAGACTCCCTTACATTTATTTGACTGAACATTTTGCTAAACTTTTCACTTATTGTATTTTGTAATGAATCAGCCTATTGCAGTCTATTAACTAAACACCTATATGAACACAGTAGGAACAGACCCATTAATTTTTCTTCTTACATTCCACATGAATCAAGAACTCACCACCAGCAGGAGGTGCTTCACCATGGTCCCGGAAAAAAAATAAAAATTGCCAGGCTGTTTGCTGGGACGGTCACGCTCAAACTGGTAGTTGCCGCTACACAATTTTGGTCTAGCCCTGACGTACACCTGCAGCACGCCATTTATGGGTTGGACTTGTTGCTATTTCCTCCGGATAGACACAATGGGCACTGCCCTTTCGCACAAGCATGCTCTCCTAACCGTCTGCAGCATGCTAATTTAGTTTTCGGCAAAACAAAGATCCAGCTTTCTTCTAGCAAGCGGGAGGCCAGCATTACGTATAAAGATAGCCAGTGGGATAACAACTTTACTACGACAATTATTAAAATATCGGATACAGGAAGTTGTATTTACAATTTAGGGATGTCAGAATTCCTTTAATGTATCGTAACTTGGATTTTTTTTCATATCATGGAACAAAATGTTTTCACATTGTTTTTTTTCATATTGGGAACCGGATAATCATCATCAACTTGATGTTCATTACATACCTGTTATGATTTTGTAGTGACATATTTTTTAACTGTTGAAGAGTATGCAGCAGCAGCAATTCCTCCTTCCCTGAGTCACATTCCAAATTCAGCAGTGAGATGACTAAAGACATGCCCTTGTCACAGAGACCTCCTGTCATCAATTTTGCCACAAGGGCTGGTTTCGAGACTCATCTCATCTCATCTTTATCCGCTTTATCCGAGGTCGGGTCGTGGGGGAAGCAGCTTCAGCAGGGAAGCCCAGACTTCCTTCTCCCCAGCCACTTCATCCGGCTTTCCGGGTGGATCCCAAGGCGTTCTCGAGCCAGCCGGGAGAAATAGTCTCCCCAGTGTGTCCCCGTGGGCTCCTCCCGGTGGGACTTGCCTGGAACATCTCCCGAGGGAGGTGTGCAGGGAACATCCTAAAAAAACTTTTCTACTCCGAGCCCCTCCCAGATAACCGAGCTTTTAAGCTTATCTGTACAGAAGAGACCAGACACCCTGTGGAGCCGCTTAATCTCCGGGATCTTGTTATTTCTCTCTTTTGCTCTCTTTCGCTCTCTCTCTTTTGCCCTCTTTCGCTCTCTCTTTTGCTCTCTTTTGCTCTCTTTCGCTCTCTCTCTCTCTCTCTCTCTCTCTCTCTCTCTCTTTTGCTCTTTCACTCTTTCTCTCTCTTTTCCTCTGTCGCTCTCTCTCTTTTGCCCTCTTTCACTCTCTCTCTTTTGCTCTCTGTCTTTTGCTCTCTTTCGCTCTCTCTCTTTTGCTCTCTCTCTTTCACTCTCTCTTTTGCTCTCTCTCTCTCTTTCGCTCTCTCTCTCTTTCACTCTCTTTCGCTCTCTCTTTTGCTCTCTCTCTTTTGCTCTTTCGCTCTCTCTCTTTCGCTCTCTCTCTTTTGCTCACTTTCGCTCTCTCTCTCTCTTTCGCTCTCTCTCCCTTTCGCTCGCTCTCTGCCCCTCTGCCCCCTCTCTCTGTCTCTCTATCTTGTCTCTTTCTCTGTCTCCCCGTCTCCCCGTCACCCCGTCTCTCCGTCTCTCCGTCTCTCCGTCTCTCTGATGAAGCCCTCGATAAGGCACTTGAAACATTGGAGATTCTGACTTCTCAAACTCTTTACACTCAGTTTGTTTCAAACAATAATCAATGAATAAAGCTTTGCTGTTTGCGATCCCATTGGAATTATTTAAATCTATCCATTCATTGCATGATTACTCAAGACTCAATGCGCTGATCCTTTTTTACAGCGCGTCCTCTGACAGCAAACTTTTCAGTCCATTCCTCGGTTTAATCCACAAGGACAAAAACATGCAGTCCCTCTTTGTAGTCCATTGTAGTTCTTAATGCTTCGATCTGAGGCCAGTTTTCGTCTATTTGTTGTGGCGATTTTAAGCTTAATGTTCCTATAGGCTGTAGCCACGCACGGCAGATAGTGGAGCTTTGACGCGCATTACACAAAAGCAAGCACGAGGAGTTGTCCAATTTAAAATTGTTATGAATTCTTTGCTATAAAAAGTAACTTAAAGGTTTATGTACCAAAGTGATAGCCACTAATTTGATCATAGTTTTTGGGCAGAGTCTTCACAACAATGTGTAATAAACAGCAGTTAATGCTGGATGTTTGCTGTATAAACAATTTAGCTGTGTTCTGCCAGTTGTGAAGCTTTTATTAATTTGATCTTTCCTGGCCTGTCTAAACATTCTCAACAAATGTTTAGGTTAACGTCCACGTTAGGTGGAGGCAATGAAGGCTTTAACAAATGGAGTCAGAACGGGAATCTTGCCTTTTCTCGAGCCAATAAAAAGAAAAGGTCATGGAAGCTTCAATAATGTCTTGCCTATATTTTTGTTAACACTTGTTTCACCAGATCTTTCAGAACAAAAAAAAAAGAACATTTCACAAATGCTGACCCCGACGTGATTTGTTCTGAAGTTCATGACTTTCCTTGCAGACTCTTGGGGGACAAAACAAAAAGGTAAGCAGATTTTAATTTCTGCATAATTTATAGAAACATCAACATTTTAGAAGAGTCAGGGGCAATGTTCCCTCTAAGCTGCGCGCGTGCACCATTGTGCACTACTCTCGTCTTCTCCGCGCACAGCAATCATATGGAGCGCACAAAATAAAATCCAACCTTTTTATTTATTTTTATTTTTTACCCATGATAGCGCCGTTCACACGGCAGCCTGTGGCAGTAGCTCCGTCCACTCTTATGTTTTTCGTGTTTTACAGCCCTTCTATCATTTTTTTAATTACATTTTAATATTTCTTAATACATTCCTTTTTACTTTACTGTGCAAATAGAAGAACAAGCGGTGAAATCGGGTGAGAACTGTCTAAATCTGCTGTTTGTGTGGTTGTGTGCGTGTGTCAGTATGTGTGATCATTTGTCTTCAACCTACACAATGGACTATAAATGGAAATTAGCCCTCAGTACAATCTTACATATATATGTTCATTAACATGAATATGAATATGTTCATTAATATGTGCTATCCCTTATTAAATAAATCAAAGCCAAATCATGGAAAAATATTGCATATAATGGAAACTTGCCTATTTCAAGTGACACGTTCAGCAGAAAAGTCATTTGAGAAGTGAGAAGGACAGATGTGTAAAATAAGGTAAAATTTTAGTCGGATTTGTGCATATTCTAATGGCATTTATGAAGATGTTTTATTCACAGATATTTTTTCATTCATTTTCTGAACCGCTTTTTCCACTTTATCACTCATGGGGGGTGCTGGAGCCTATCCCTGCTGACTTTGAGCCAGGGGCGGGGGACACCCTGTATCGGTGGCCAGCCAATCGCAGGCCACAAAGAGACGGACAGCCATGCACACTCAGACCCATACCTAGGGGCAATTTTAGTGTCCAATCAGCCTACAATGCATCTTTTTGGGATGTGGGAGGAAAACTGAGTACTCAGAGAAAACCCACGCAGGCCCAGGGAGAATATGCAAATTCAACACAGGTGGACCGACCTGGATTTGAACTCAGGACCCCAGAGCTGTGAGGCCGACGCGTGAACCACTCATCCGCCGGGCCGCCCATTCATAGATATTAATCATTACATTTTATTATTACTAAATCATTTATGTGTAGTAGACATACACCTGCTTATGGGAGGTGTGATACTGGTGTGTGCCTGCCCATAGCGAGCAATTATAATGTTGCTCACACTGGTACTCAGTGTGCTCAGGCAGGTCGTCTTTCTGCCCAGACACAAAAAATTAGAGGGAACATAGGTCAGGGGAATGATCTGTGATTTTTGTCCTTGTGAAATAAGATTGTCATTGTTGTTCACGGAAGTTGTTTGTTTAGAAAAGTCGCGTCCTGTGGGGTTTGCACTGAAAGTCACTTTTCTATGTGAACTGCCCGCGAAAGTCGCGGACTGTGTGATCGCGCCGGAAAAGCTATATGCTTTTTTGAAATATCCTCCAATGTGCCTTTAGCCTTACACCCATTTCCTACTGTCCAGCTTTCTAGTATCATACTACACTGTTCTGATCCCCAGTCCGAGGGTTTTTGGTATGGTGTAAATTCTCTTCCACATAAGCGCTGGTCCCCCACTGACACTGCGACCGAACCAATGTCTCTTTGTCTCTTTCTAAGTGAATAAGCGCCGATAAAAACCTGTACACTTTTATCAAAATAAACAGGACTGTGTGACCCTTCAAAATCCACAAAATTCAAAGGTACTTATTAAACAATCCGGTTGACTTTCAAATAATGATCGAAGAATAAACTAAACCAAACTACGTGAGTAACTCAGGTCATTAACGTATGCGATAAAGTATGCGATAAAGTACGCGATAAAGTATGCGATAAAGTACGCGATAAAGTATGCGATAAAGTATGCGATAAAGTATGCAATAAAGTATGCGATAAAGTATGCGGTCGAAAACTGTTTGCCTTTCCACACTGTCACCTGTCCCCTGGCTTTTATGAATGAACCATTCAAATCCTGGTTCTCACATGACCCTCTCAGATAAGTCAAAGTACACCAAGGTTCAATAGGTAGATATACAAGAGTAATCCTTATGACCATAAATCAAATACTATTTCTTCTTCCGAATTATTCACAAAACTTACAAATCAAATTTCAATAAATTGAAATCAAAGAAACCTAAATATGGCTCCAACACTCTCTCTGTCTCTCTGACATTATATAATATATATTACATTCTACATGTGTTTTGTGTACTTGTAGAAGGCATTTGACCATGATCTCCGGGGAGTCTCTTGAGCGGTACTCCGGGAGTATGGGATACCGGAATCCCTGATACGCCGGGTCCGGTCCCTGTATGACCAGAGTCTTTCTGCATAGCCGCAAGTAAGTTGGATTTGTTTTCATTGGGGGTTGGACTCCGCCAATGCTGCCCTATTACATCGACTATGTTCATAACTTATATGGACAGAATATCAAGATGCTGCAGTTGAGGGGGTTGGGTTTGTTGCCCTCAGTATTGCATCCCTCCTTTTTGCAAATGATGTGGTTTTGTTGGCTTCAGGCCTCGAAGTCCAGCCCTTACTGGAAAGATTTTGCAACAGTGTTAAGCAGTCGAGATGAGATATAGCACCTTCCAATCTGAGACCATGGTCCTCCGTGGGAGTAAGATGGAATCTCTGGGTCAGGGATGAGGTCCTTCCACAAATGGTTGTTCACAAGTGAGACAAAAACTGAGCGGGAGATCGACAGGCAGATCTGTGCGGTGTCTGCATTGATGTGGACAATCCGTCCGTCTGTCCGTCGTGCTGAAGGAGTAGCGCCAGTTGAAACTCTATTTACTGGTCGATATAGGGTCCTATCCTCATCTATGGTCACAGGCTGTGGATCGTGACTGAAAGAAAAGTACCCCAGATACAAGCGGCTGAAATGAGTTTCATGTGCAGGATGTCCGTACTCTCCCTTAGTGATAAGGTGAGCAGTTTGGTAAACTGGGATAGGCTTGGAGTAGAGCCGCTACTCCTCCGCATCAAAAGGGGCCAGATGAATTGGCTTGAACATCTGATCAGGTTGCCTCCTGGACACCTCCCTAGTGAGGTGTTCTGGGCAAGTATCACCAGGAGGAGGCGACGGGGCCGACCCAGGACATGCTGGGCCGGGAACGCCTTGGGATCCTCCCGTAAGAGCAGGATAAAGAGGCTGAGAAGATGGATGTCCGGGCTTCCCTGCTGCAGCTACTGCCCCATCAAACCAACTTCGGTTAAGCGGAAGATGTTGATGACGAGCCTTTGTTAGTCCCCAATGTTTAAGGCCAATATTTGCAGTGAAAATTGTAAAACAAAGTCGCAGCAATCATACTTAAAGAAACCTGTAGTCCGCCATGATAAGAGCATTCTCACACTTTGAATCAACCTACTCCTGACTTAAGTAGGCATCCAAATGAAACGTAACACTTATGTCCTCCTGAAACCGCATGAAACTGACAACAAATTAATGATACACCTCAGAAAACCAACTAAACATCAGAACACAGATGTGGTGTAAAATTATAAATGACACTTTTGGCTTGTCCCGTAAGGGGTCGCCATAGCGAATAAACATTCAATTTTACCCGGTCCTTTGCATCATCCTCCCCTCTACTAGACACTTTCATATCCTCATTTACTTAATTCATGTATCTTCAACTTTCATGACTGCCTCGAGTCCGCAGAGAGGACAGAACCCAGGATGAGAGGCAGGAAAAAAGCGACAAAAGCGCTGGTGCCCACCTCAGGATTTTAACGAAAAATAATCATACAAAAACGGGGACAAAAGAAACAAAAGTAACAAACTGAGTGGGCGCACCCCGACCGAAGAGGCACTTACTAAATCTCGAACTTGGATCCGTCACTTGAATCTTGCATACCCTCCATGTTTAGTTATTTTCTCTGACTTATGACCCCTTTTTTGTCCCTGGACCTGTGTTTGCTATTCAGATCCACTGCTATCGTTCTCGCCAGCCCTGCCAACGCCTCAGCGACTGCAATTACCAGACCCTTAGATATTCAACGATCAAAAAGTAAAAGTTACTGTTCACTCGCTATGGACACTTTTGTATGCTTTGGGATCCTCCCGTCATAATGAACCTAAACAAATGGAGCTCAAGATGCTTCCATGTCGGGCTCCAATGCCATGCTCTTGATAGGAAATGTTTATGATAAGCTGGACTTTACGTGGCCATGATGATCAGAAACTGGAATTCCAAGAAAACCACGATCCCACATTATCATCCATTTATCACAGTCTTTATTACATAAAACCCTTGTTGATGTCCTTTCAAGTCAAATTCATATCTCACAAATCACCACTGTATCAAAATTAAGTTGGCAACACCCTTCCACTAAAAAACTAAATAGTCCATTCTTTGGATGTACTCCATAGTGCCAAAACAATCCAATGCAACCTTCCTGAAGGGAAACCCCACACACACAAGGTATTACGTTGGTTAATCTGCAGTCATGTTAATATATTTTAATCACAGCTAAAGAGATCAATGATACAACAGACTTAGTTTGTAAAGAATTCTGATATACTGCTTTCTGTGACATTTTCCGCTTGTGGGCTTAGTAATTTACACCTATAATTTTAACGAACATGCTTTCGCATGAGGTAGGAGATGAGAATGGTGGGGGCCAAAGAAGCACACACACATGGCCCAATAACACATAAAACAAGACAATATAGAAACACAAGTGCACTTTTAGCCAATCAATAAAACCGATTTATTTTTCACCTTACTCCTCCATTTTCCAGTTATCGCACTCCATACTCATAAGACTGCAGGACATGTTAGGGCCATAGCACAGTAGCGTGTACGCATAGGTGACAATGTCACATATTTTTAATTATTAGGCACAGCTGCTGCTTTGTGGTTCGTTGAGCGCATGAACAGGAACATCAATGAAAAGATATCTCAGGCTTCAGCTTCACCTACACTCAATTGGTTACAGGCTCTCCCATTGGCATAATGAACGTACGAATGTTTTGGAGTACCTTTCAAGGTTCACAAGGCCTGACGGTCATGTGTGGATGTACTGCTGGTTGGCTGGCTTCATGGTAAAGCCAGCCTTAATCTAAAAAATGGACAGTCCTCATGCTTTAAAAACAACAACAACAAAAGCTCTCTGTCTGTCTACTGGATGAACAGCAGGAAAGCCTGGATCACGAAAGCACTCACAAAGGACTGTTTCTTAAACTGCTTCATCCCGAATGCGAAACTGTACCCCGCTGAAAGGGGGCTTCCCCACTGTGCAGGAGGACTTGAATTGAATTGAATGCCTTTATTGTCATTATACAAGTATAAAGGTCTTGGACTTTGACTGAAACTCCCATTAACCTGCTTTTTTAAATTTATATAAAGCGGAGATGAAGTATTTTCACTGTGATTGGAGTATTTAAAGTATTTTCATTTTTTGATATCTATAAATTATATTTAGAAATAAATACATTGCAGTTTTTTCATATGCTCAGAACTGTAATATGTAATAAATACACTTCTTTATAATTGTACTTGTATTATTGTATAGGCGCGAAAACATGTAGTATGGTAGTAATAATAGGGGTGGGCGATCCAACGTTGCGTTTTTTTTCGATTATCGCGGCCATGTCTGGTCAACATTATCTGCAAAATTTGAGGGATTACTGTAATAAAGACAAATATGTCCATATTTTTAAAAAATAACTTCATATATTAATACGAAAAAATACCATTTGTCTTTCATATGCATCATGAAGCAGAGAATAAGTACGTATACAGCTACACAGTCATTATTCTTAAAAAGAAAAGGGCTTATTTGTATATAGTGTTGGAAAAAACAAAAACAGCCTGGTTAATTTTAATGCATGAAATAGTATTCTAGAACAAAATATTATTGTAACGTCAATTAAAAAGCTGAATGCTGTTTGCTCCACGCGCACCATATTGCTATTCTACAGCTGTAAAAAAAAAGGTAAAATTTCTTACCATTTGACTGGCTATACGGTGTATGTTTTAGTGGCTGGCGTCATCGCTGTAGCTCTAATTATAACAATAATTACAACAACAACAATGCCAACGCCCATAACAATAACAACAACGCCAATACCAACACCAATAACAATAACAATAAATAACGGATGCCTGGGACAATGAGCACTGTAATTTTAATTCATTTCCAGCCTGGGCCTCAGGGTGGCTGAGTGTGTTTGATCCCAAAGGCAAGTAAGTTAGGAAAAGGAAGGTTGAAGGCATATGTATGCAGAGAAGGAGGGGTTGCAGAGAAGCAGAAAGCTATTTAATATTCCAGACCATGAGACTGCTCTAATACCTGTAGGTCCATGAGCATAATGAGATTCTTATTTATCTGAGTGCAGTATGTGTGTGTTTGGTTTCGGATAACTTTCATGTGCTTGTGTACGGAGTACAAAATGGGACAAAATTAAATATAAACACCTTTAAATGAATATGGAAAAGCGGCAAGGCATATTAGGAGAACCAATGTTGAAGGCATTTGTATGCCGAGGAGGAGGAGGACGAGGAAGAGTTGCAGAAAGCCATTTAATATTCCAGACCATGGTTTGAGATGAGAGACTGCTCTCATACCTTCAGGTTTATAAGCATAATGAGACTGTTAATTATGTGAGTGCAGTGTGTCTGTTTGCTTTCTGATCAGTTTCATGTGCTTGTGTATGGAGTACAAAATGGGAAAAAAATAAATATAAATACATCTTTGATGAAATTGAAAATTGTGTCATCAAAACAATTTAATTATCTTTAAATAAATACTTATGGGCTCATTAAAACCATTAATTCATGTTCTGAACCACTTATCCTCACAAGTGTCATGGGGAGTGGTGGAGTTTATCTTTAACATCTGTGAACATAGTGATGTTGAACTGCATGCTGTGGGCACTGGTGACTCCAATACCATTGACCCAGCCCACTGGGACAGTGAAGAGACCGTCTAATAAGATCGATCATGAGGTAAAAGCGCAACATACAATCACAACGCAAGCACCGACACCGGCATCTAGAGAAATACTGGAAGTTGAGGAAATGTGGACTGCTAAAGTTAGGGCAAGTCAAATGGGAAGTTTGGAAGACATTGGTTCGGTCACAGTGTCAGTGGGGGACCAGCGCTTATGTGGAAGAGAATTTACACCATACCAAAAACCCTCGGACTGGGGATCAGAACAGTGTAGTATGATACTAGAAAGCCGGACAGTAGGAAGTGGGTGTAAGGCTAAAGGCAAATTGGAGGATAGTGAACAGGGCCACAATTATCAATGCGTGCAGTGAGGCGTACACTTAAGCTACTTCCGGCTGATAATGCTATGATATTCACTGCTAATGCCACTCAGCGACCTCAATCAGGCGCACATAATGTGGTTACGACTGTAAGGACAAACGATCTGCCTACCAAAATATTTTCGTCTGATGATACAATACCTTCTGCAGTGACTTCAGCGATGGTAACTGAGCTGACCGCAGTATAGGACGGCTATACTCTAGATGTGACAGGAAATGACTCAGACCATGTTGTGGTTCCCATATTTGGTAAAGCTAGGCCGAGAAGTTTTGAACGGGCAAGAAAAAATGGAGGGTATTTAGAAATAAATACATTGCAGTATATGGTTAGAGAAATGACAAGTGAGCAATGTGTAGATAGCATGGTGGCACCAACAAAACTGCCTATTGTGATCCAGACAAAAACAGTTTTAAAAGGTGCAGAAGAACAGAGGCAAGTGTGCAAAGATTCACCATCTCAAGATGATGGGGGAGAACTTTCCTAATCTGGGTTCCCTCTAGTGGACACTGTACTGATCATTGGCGGGTGATCGAAGAAAAGGGACCGGGGAAGCAGTGAAATTAAGGTGCTTGGCCCAAAAGTCCATGGAGGTCAGATTGTCAGTGCGGTCGTAGTCTAAACGCTTTTTAAAAATGTTTTATTTTATCGATTTTCTTTGCTGTTAAGAGACCCATGTTCTTGAAACTCTGGATTAACACTTCCGACGGGATCACTGCACACTAACATTAGCATTTCTGCGTACCCTGTGTTGTAAGGCTGGAGGCAATCATCGGTTAAGTGTGAATGAGGGATGTGGGTTTTCAAAGAAGTCGAGATCCAACCAAGGTTGTTTCTTGTGTATTTTTCTTTGTATGCATGGTATGCCAATTTGAGCATGGGGTTAAAGACACCGCTAAGTTTTGCCCCAATTCGTCCTTCCGCTTCACTGCACGCTGACCTTATTTTCTCTGAAAACAGCGTTTTTGGGAGATACCGGTTTGACATGTTATTGATTGACGAATTCTGGCTTTGTAAACAAAAAACTGTGAAACTTGGCATGGACCTTCTGAACGGCCAGATTCAAAACCCTGCCAATTTTTGTTGAAATCCAGCAGACGGTTTAGTCGCAATCGGAGGATATTGTTTTTTATATTTTATCGGTTTTATTTGCTGTTAAGAGACCCATGATGTTGAAACTCCTGATGAACACCCCTGGCTGCAGATTGCAAATGTGTGTTGAATTTGGTATGGATCGGAGCTGTTTTTAGGAAACCCAATTTTTTCAATTATCGATCGTTGTCTGGAAAATTTCGATACAAAACCTATTCTATGGCATCCACAGACGTTCAAAGCATAACTGTGTTAAATTTGAGATAAATTGGCTTAGCCGTTTTGCAGTCCATAGGGAATGAACAGACACACACACGGGCACACACCCAGTTTGCTTTTGGGGACCGAAGCAGTGAAATTAAACATTGAGCGGCTTGGCCCAAAAGTCTGTGGAGGTCAAATTGACAGTTTGGTTGTAGTTGAAATGGTTTTCTCTTAATCGATTTTCTTTGCTGTTAAGAAACCCATGTTCTTGAAACTCCGGATTAACACTTATGACCGGAGTTTACAAGCATGTGTTGAATTTGGGGTGAATCGGAATATTTTTTTGAAAACCCAATTTTTTGGATTAGCGATCTTCGATGCTAATCGGGGGTGCTTTGACACAAAACCTAGCCTTTGACACTCCCAGACACCTAAAGTATAACTGTGAATTTTCATGAAAATCGGTTCAGCCGTTTCAGAGTCCATAGGGATCGAACAGATACACACAGACAAACATGCATTTATATAATAGTTTAGATTTTAATTTGAAATTGCCCTGAAACAGTTGCTCTCCCATGACAAAGTGCATGTAACATTTTTAACTCAATTTTTGCTTAAATGTCACCTGTGAAACTGCAAAACTTTGAGTATGTGAGGAGCCAAGGAGGTCTGCTAGAATGGTTGACCCACCTTACCTGGAAATTATGTAAAAAATCCTTATTTACAGTACCACAAAAATGGGACTTGCAAACTTCATCGGGATACAGACAATATACACTCTCTCTCCACCCTTCAGTGGCTTTGGTGTTCGAGGGAGGGCCGCACTCCCAAGACACATCTACTTTTAAGACTATATGCAAATGCACGTGTGTCATTCTAGACATGTCCCATAGCAAGGTGTCAGGTTTGCCTTTAGACATTCTCAAATGCACGCACATATAAAGAGGAAAATACACTTTTCTGGAATTCTGACTTGAAGGAGAAAAGCTTCCCAACTCCTTTCTGACCTTACATGTCTTTTCTGTTGTTTTATTAAATTTGAGGGCCCTGATTAGATGGACGTCTCAACTCTAAGGGGAGGGGTGAAAACACAAGTGACACGTCCGGGCGTCCAAGTGCGTTGATACATGTGTAGTAAAAACAGACGAGGACCGAAGCGTCAGGAAGCATAGTGGAGCGTCTGTGGTGGATGCAGGTGCAGTTTCCAGACCAGATTACCAGCACTGCAAGATGTTCTGGCTCCAATTTGTTTTGTCCTCTCCCAGAAGTCCAAGGTGTTTTGGATTCTCTTTTTTTAGTCTAGCCAAGGTTTTCAGGAGCAAAGCTTTTACTTCGTTGCAAGCAAGGTGGTAATAATGCGAGCAAAGCAAGTTTAATAGTAAGGCCAAACGTTCTTTACAAGCAAATTGATAATAATATGAAATAAAATCCTGACATAAGGAGATGAGTTGAGAACAAGAGGTGCGATCTTCTCAACAGTCAGGGACAAAGCAACCATTCCTTTCCTGATGTTAGAAATACAAGATCAGATCATGAAGGTAGGGAAAGTAAAAAAAGAAGAAAAGAAAGCAAAAGACGAGGAAGTGGCAGAGAATCAATGAAACATAATAAGCAAAACAGTAACATAATAAAACTGTCGGATACATGCATTTGTGTACTCTCTAAATATTGCACATGATGCTGAATTGCAAACAATACAGAAATAGGTCTAGGTAGTGTTGTGATAACAATTTTGTTCATCCAGCAGCCAGGCTTTTAGATGATTGATAAAGAGGTTCAGAGATGGGAGTTCACGTATTTGCTATTTAGTACTGAGTTCCAGATATGTGAGGCATGAACACAGAAGATGGTTTGGCCAAATGTACTCTTTCTAAAGGGAATTACACAGTCAGCTCTATCTTGTTGATATGTTGGAGAAATTTTTGTTACACATTCTTGCTGTTATAGTCACGGGCAGAGGGCTCCAAAGCAGGCACACACATCTTGATCGTGGCTGTTTTCTATTTATTGTCAATGTACCAGGCCCGGTACAAGGGAAGCAGCGTGGGCGATTCGGTGAACGTGGTGTGGCGGTCGACAGCCGTAAGGTCCGTACAAAGTCAGTGGCAAGGTACAAGAGACGTATATCAGACAGGTCGGTGAACGTGGCGTGGAGGTCAATAGCCGTGAGCTCTGTAGAAGGATCCAATACGAAGTTCAAGGTGCGTGGGCGTAGTCATGGTCCTAGGGCAATAACAGGAAGTCAGAGATCAGGCAACGTGAACAAAGAGGTAGCGCGAGAAAGCACTTAACAGTGAACTGATTAAGATGATCAAGCAACGTGAACAAAGAGGTAGCGCGAGATTGCACTTAACAGTGAACTGATTAAGATGATCAAGCGACGTGGTCAAATTCTGTAGTTAAGTACCATATTTTCACACCTATAAAACGCACCGTCTGATAGGGTGCAGTCTCAGTTGCAGGAATATTTTCTGTTTTTTGTCAATTCATAGGGCGCCTTGTCAGAAAAGGCGCTACCATGACACTAGGCTAGCGTATGTTATGCTAGCCACTAGCATCGGTATCAAACTCACCATCCATTTCGTCAATTCAATACACAACTTTCATAAAGCTACAAGCAACACAATTTACATGTTCACTAACAACTAAATAAAACCATATGACAATGATTACACGACAACAATAGCAACCACATGGTTTATAAACACCTTTGGAACAAACTGACAAGACATACTGAGTGGGCCAGCCCCCACCTTTTGAGTCCCTGCGGTGAGTGGGTGCCCACCAAACTTCTGAGTCTCTGTGGACACACACATTCTCTGCACAGATGATCAGCTCAGAGTTCTATCTACTCCATGTAATGATAGAAACTATTGAGGATCCAAATTGAACACAAACCAGATCCACCAATGCGCTCTCTGGTATTATTTCAGAATCCAGATCCGCCAATGTGTTTTCTGGTATTGTTACAGAACCCAGATCTGCCAATGCGCTCTCTGGTGTTATTACAGAACCCAGATCCGTCAATGCGTTCTCTGGTATTCCTGCAGGATTCAAATCTAACATTGTGAGATCCGCCATTGCGTTCTCTGACATTACAGGATGCGTCACAACCAACGTTCCCTCTAAGCTGCATGCATACGCAAGTGTGCACTACTCTCGTGTTCTCCGCACACAGCAAACATGTAGCGCACAAAATAAAATTCAACCTGAATTGTGAAAAAAAACACATTACAATTATTTTCTGTGCCATTTTGAAACGCAACTCAGGGAGTAGCAGCCTGTCACTGACATTTGACAACAAATGCTAATTACGGATAAAACTATGACTAACACTGTCTCCAGCCAATGTTATGATGCGGTTCACGTCACGTGTGTTTACTTCAGCGCCATGAGTAAATGCTAATGACATTGGTTGGCTGCGTTTGATACACATTATGCGCAGGTGACTCTGTTTGGCAGGTTTGCACATAGCTAACGGTTCGGTTGGAATGCTGCCAACCCTTTATCATGGCGAAACGGGCCAAAGGAAAAAAGGAATGCGGTTCTTTCAAGATGGAATGGCTGTCGGAGTATGTACAAAGAGAAGAACAAGCGTTGAATTTGGGTGAGAAAGTTCTCTGCCAAACATGCAGCAAAGCTAAAGTTGTAAGCGAGTTTTCCGATGGAAAAATATTGTATATAAATGGAAACTTGACTATCTTCAGTGACACATTCAGCAGAAAAGTCATTTGAACGAGAATGAAAAAGGAGGACCGATGTGGAAGGTAAAATTTATAAGGCAGATTTGTGCAT
The DNA here is from genome assembly GCF_051989625.1 of Stigmatopora argus. Classification (NCBI taxonomy): domain Eukaryota; kingdom Metazoa; phylum Chordata; class Actinopteri; order Syngnathiformes; family Syngnathidae; genus Stigmatopora; species Stigmatopora argus. The sequence goes on from NC_135399.1 coordinate 999,706, forward strand.
ATTCTAGTGCCAATTACAGCAATTCCTTGACATACGAGGAATTTGAGATACGAGTAAAATTCCGAGCAAATAATTATCTTAAGATAGGAGACAAATTTTGAGATACAAGCATTCGAGACAGCCAGGTGGCCAAGCCGCGAGAGGCTGCTTATGATTTCAGAACACTGTCTTTCTCGCTCCATTACCCTTATGCAAAGATCTCTACGAGCACTGGGCGGAGCGTTGCATTTTTTCCGTGTTTTTTTGCGTTAGTCAGTGTAGAATTAAGGGAAACACAATGGATCCAAAGCAAGCTGGTGCAATGTGTGGAGCGACGGAAAGGCGTATGATGACAATCGATATTAAGCACAAAATAATAAAAAAACATTAGTAGTGTAGATGTGACTGAGCTGGCTTGCCAATACGTATGGAGAAGCAGAAAGTTCGCATTGAAAGCCGCGGTGGGATACATTAACCTATTTGCCTTGGTTATTGCACAAGAAGGTTTAAATTTAGTGTAAGGTAAGATTAAAACTTTTTTAAGTGTGTACAGGAATCTTAGTTAATTTAAGTTCAATTTAAAGTCTGTTACGTTACGAGCGGATCCATCAAGCCTCTCTCTCTCCCATCCGCGAACGATTGTATTGAATAATGCCTCATTTTATTATTAAACATCATAACCACCAGTTGTTTGTTACTCTTTTAGTAGATGGTGAATTACAACTAATAAAAATGTTTTTCTATTGTAAGATCCTGTTTTTAGGTGTTTTTTCAGAAGGCAGGCGGGAACAAATTAATTTGTATTTAGTTCATTTCTATGGGAAACGTTGATTTGAGATACGAGTAAATCGACATACGAGCTCAGTCCCAGAACGCATTAAGCTCTTATCTCAAGGTATGACTGTCTCAAGATGGGCGGCCCAGCGGCTGAGTGCTTAGCGCGTCGGCCTCGCAGTGGGGGTCCCGGGTTCACATCCAGGTCGGTCCACCTGTGTGCATTTTTTCTCTCTGGCCGGGCTTGCGTGGGTTTTCTCCGGGTAGTCCGGTTTCCTCCCGTATTCCAAAGACATGCATGGTAGGCTGATTGAAAACTCTAAATTGCCCCGAGGTATGAGTATAAGCGTGAATGGTTGTTTGTCTCCTTGTGCCCTGCAATTGGCTGGCTACCAATTAGTGAGGATAAAGCGGTTCAGAAAATGTTTTATTCATATATATTTAATCATTACATTTTATTATGACTAGATCATTTATGGGTAGTAGACACATGCCTCTCAACTTATACGTTTTTCTCGTATTTATACGTTTTTTTTGATAATTTCAAGTTGTCTGTAACAACTTTTGTACATGTAACATTCTTTTGTAAAACCAATCTTGTTTTACCCATTTCGGCTGTAATCCGGATCGTCTCTGTCAGTGGTAGCAGAGGAAAACAGCATCATCAAATGCTAATATTGTCATGCTTTGAGCATGATATGCGCTCGTGCGTCTGTCACTTACAGTTGTGGTCAAAAGTTTACATACACTTGTGAAGAACATAATATCATGGCTCTCTTGAGTTTCCAGTTATTTCTACAACTCTGATTTTTCTCTGATAAAGTGATTGGAACAGATACTTCTTTGTCACAAAAAACATTCATGAAGTTTGGTTCTTTTATGACTTTATTATGGATTAACAGAAAAAGGGATCAAATCTGCTCGGTCAAAAATATACATACAGGAACACGAATTAGCAATTTTGGTGATTTAGAAAGTTGTGTCAGTGAAATGAGCTTCATAGCATGGCCTCTTAACTTCTTGTGCGTGATTGAGTGACTACAGCTGGTGACTTCTCTGAGGCCATTTAAATAGGGCTCATTTGATGCAATCGCCAACAAACACTACAATGGAAAGTCAAAGGAGCTCAGCATGTATCTGAAAAAGTGAATCCTTGACTTGAACAAGTCAGGAAAGTCACTCGGAGCCATTTCAAAGCAGCGGCAGGTCCCAAGAGCAACAGTGCAAACAATTGTTTGTAAGTATAAAGTGCATGGCACCGTTTTGTCACTGCCACGATCAGGAAGAAAACGCAAGCTATCACCTGCTGCTAAGAGAAAATCGGTCAGGAGGGTGAAGAATCAACCGAGAATGACCAAAAAAGCAGATCTGCCAAGAATTAGAAGCTGCTGGAACACAGGTGTCAGTGTCCACAGTCAAGCGTGTTTTGCATCTCCATGGACTGAGAGGCTGCCGTGCAAGAAGGAAGCCCTTGCTCCAAAAGCGGCACCTGACAGGTATGAATACATGCAACTGCTAGGTTTGATACTGGTGTGCCAATATCGAGCATTTATGATGTTGCTCATACTGGTCCACTATGTGCTCAGGGAGGTTGTCTGTGTGCTCAGACATGAAAAATTAGAGGGAACATTGGTCACAACCGTCATTCCCACTTTAGTCAATTGACATTAAATCTTCTTTGGGACAGTCAGTATTTAAGACAAAACAATGTGTCCTACCTTTATTCCATGGCGCTCTACCATCTGTCACCAAAGAGGTTTGAATTCAGAGCCAGGGGAACAGAGCCATCAGGATTTTGAAGGAGACTGAAGAGTGTTTGTGTTTGAGGGGGACATCCGAGCCACACACTGGATCATGGTCGTGAGCTCCAACACTCGTTCATCAGCTTTGACGGTGGTGGCCAACTTGGTGAAGTAAGCGGTCAAAATCACATGGTGAGGTCCGTCCCAACTTGGTGATGACCAGCACTTTCTTTTTATCTTCTTGACGAGTACCAGGTTGCCTGGGGACAGGACCTACTCTGTGGGAGACTGAGAAGATGTCGGCAGATCATTTGCATTTATCACAGTTCTTTCTTGGAACATTTTGCATAACCACTGAGTGACAGAATCTGTTTCTCCTGTCTCCTCCACCACCAGTCTGAGTCTTACTGTTCCATTGGTTCTTTCAATGAGTCCAGCACTTTGGGCGCGGCAAGCGCAATGATACCTCAGGTCGATTCCAAGATGCCGTCCAATAGCTTGGATCAAGCGGCTCACGAAGTGAGCACAACCATCACTCTAAATGACTCGTGATATTCCATGGCTTGGAATGACCTTTTGCATATGGTTTTGGCAACTGCCCTGGCGTCAGCTTTCTTGGATGGGCATATCTCAACCCACTTGGCAAGCACGTCAATGATCACAAAACAGTACTTGTATGTGCCACTTTGGTCCATTTTGATGAAATCCATGTTCAGAACCTCGAAGGTCCTCTAGGTCCATGTTTGCCTTGTTCCGCGCTTGGGTCGTTCATTGCCTTGAGAGTTGGGTCTACAGCAGGTAAGACAGTTTCTGCAACAAAAAAAAATTAAAGTAGGTTTGGAGACCTCTGGGACTATACTATCCCTCCTCTTGAGACATGGCTCCTCCAATGGCTCAATTTGGCAATCACTTCAAACAATGATCGTGGAACGCATAGCTTGTTTGCATAGAGGCCGTTCTTGTGTTGAGTGGCTCCTTCTGTTTCCCATTGTAGTTTCTCTTTTTCTGGTCCCCTCTGTAAGAAGGTTTAGTCTCAATTGAAACGCTTTCACCTTTTTTGCAGATGGAGACAATAAAACCTATATAAAAGAGTTTCTTTCCAATCAATATTGGAGTGGTTGCTGTTTTGTTTTATTACGTCAGAAAGTTTATCTCACCTGTCTCCTCAAACGTTTCAACTGAGAGAACCTTCTTACAGTGCAAAAGGTGGATCCATAGGCCCCTCTCGGCTATTTTCACGTCTGCTGGTTGGTCAGCAACACTTGGTATGGACGTTCCCACTGTATGTCGTTGGTAGTGCTTCTTCTTTATACTGTAGGTTGAGCACCCAGGCTCCTGACACCACCGTTGGTCCATTTCCTGTTGAGAAGCAAAATCTCCTTCTGCTAACCCAAATTCAATGCGTTTCCTTAAAATATTTTCTTTTTTTTCTTTCTTTTTCTTTTTCAGTGCCCTCAAATTCCCCGTTTTCCAGAGTAGGTTATTTGTTCCTCAAGTTTCACATTTGGAGTACTGCTGCTGCATTTTCATCAAAAATTTCATTTGAAAAAATATTTTTTCCATAATTTGTCACCGCCATCCCTGAAAAAGGGCTTATTGGCGATTTCAGAAATTGATTCCAAATTTCTAAATCCTTTTCCACCTTGATATCTAACCGATTGATTATATCTTGGTGGCCAGCCAATCAAAAACACAAAAAGAAAGACAACCATTCACGCTCACACTCATAATAAGGGGAATTTAGTGTTCAACCAGTCTCAGGACAAAACAGGAAGTCTTCTGTGCAATGTCTTTCCTTTTTTTCCTCAATCTCTCTCTGTCTGTCTCTCTCTGTCACTCTCTGTCACTCTCTGTCACTCTCTGTCACTCTCTGTCACTCTCTGTCACTCTCTGTCACTCTCTGTCACTCTCTGTCACTCTCTGTCACTCTCTGTCACTCTCTGTCACTCTCTGTCACTCTCTGTCACTCTCTGTCACTCTCTGTCACTCTCTGTCACTCTCTGTCACTCTCTGTCACTCTCTGTCACTCTCTGTCACTCTCTGTCACTCTCTGTCACTCTCTGTCACTCTCTGTCACTCTCTGTCACTCTCTGTCACTCTCTGTCACTCTCTGTCACTCTCTGTCACTCTCTGTCACTCTCTGTCACTCTCTGTCACTCTCTGTCACTCTCTGTCACTCTCTGTCACTCTCTGTCACTCTCTGTCACTCTCTGTCACTCTCTGTCACTCTCTGTCACTCTCTGTCACTCTCTGTCACTCTCTGTCACTCTCTGTCACTCTCTGTCACTCTCTGTCACTCTCTGTCACTCTCTGTCACTCTCTGTCACTCTCTGTCACTCTCTGTCACTCTCTGTCACTCTCTGTCACTCTCTGTCACTCTCTGTCACTCTCTGTCACTCTCTGTCACTCTCTGTCACTCTCTGTCACTCTCTGTCACTCTCTGTCACTCTCTGTCACTCTCTGTCACTCTCTGTCACTCTCTGTCACTCTCTGTCACTCTCTGTCACTCTCTGTCACTCTCTGTCACTCTCTGTCACTCTCTGTCACTCTCTGTCACTCTCTGTCACTCTCTGTCACTCTCTGTCACTCTCTGTCACTCTCTGTCACTCTCTGTCACTCTCTGTCACTCTCTGTCACTCTCTGTCACTCTCTGTCACTCTCTGTCACTCTCTGTCACTCTCTGTCACTCTCTGTCACTCTCTGTCACTCTCTGTCACTCTCTGTCACTCTCTGTCACTCTCTGTCACTCTCTGTCACTCTCCGTCACTCTCTCTCTCTGCCTCAATCTCTTCGCACTCCTTCAGCTGCTTTTTCGACACTTTCTTTTCTATGCACTTGCAATAATCTTTTCTTCATGCTTACAAAACTATTTTCTATTCATTTACTAAAATCTTTTCTTCAACATTTCCCTTTCTACGTTCATCAAACCTTCCACATCCTTCAACAGAAATCAAAGGGTGAACTCACGATCTTTCTCGTTCCAAACCTGCCCTGGTTCAGAGGGACCCATCACCAGATCATTGGAGTGGCGAGGGAACAGCTGTTGGGTTGATCCTTTCAATGGAGGGATGGAGGATGTTGTCGATAGTCTTTATTTTGCCCTTCGTCATGCTCCGTCGCTGCTCTGGCAATTGTTGGCATGTTGGGTCCCAGGTATGGGCACCAAAGTATGATAGATCTGTAATACAACTTCAGGAAAAGGTTAAGAAAGAGTGAGATCAATTTAATAGGAAATAGGTTCATTACCAGACTGCAGGATGGGGAGAGAGCTCAAACAGCTGTGAACACGCTCACAGTCTGTTGTCCTTGCAACTCTCTCTCTCCGAATGAACAGTGGGTCAGTCTTTATATAGGCAAACAGGGTAATATTTCTAAGACAGCGATGTAGGACAGATTTTATGCAAACAAAACTTTGGGATAATATGTTAGACATTTGCAGGTTTAACTTTGTGCAAACAAAATATTTTTATAGCTCACACAAATTGCCGCAGCCTATCTTATATTGCGCAACGTGAACAAACAATTACAAAGCAAGTTGGCCACATCGCGCAATACAGGCAAACAATTGCAAAGCCAGTTAACCAGCCTATCTTACATTTCGCGATGAGAACAAACAATTGTAAAGTCAGCAGCCAGCCTATCTTACATTCCACGATCTTAACAAACAATTGCAAAGTCAGCAGCCGGCCTATCTTACATTCCACGATCTTAACAAACAATTGTAAAGCCAGTTTGGCCACATGGCGCGACATGAACAAAAAAATATTAAGCCAGTTGGCCAGTCTATCCCACAATTATTGTAGCGCACTGTCTTTTTTGCTGCATCTTTTTCGTGTATAACAGATATCTATGAGCACTGGGCGGAGCGTTGGATTTTTTTCAGTGTTTTTTTCCGTCACTCAGCGCGAATGCCGGAGCGATCGCTAATACGAGCTATATGTTACTTCTGGTTGGCTGCTCATAAGAACATCAGGGGCACTGGCTCCGCAACTCATTTAGTAATATCTCTGGTTGCAACTCTCTCTTTGTAATGTCTCTGCGAGCACTGGGCGGAGCGTTGCATTTTTTTCAGTGTTTTTTCCCCCTTAGCCTGTTAGCTCCTGTTGGCGGAGCGATCGCTAGTTCAAGACTACTTCTCGTTGGCAAGTGGTCGTGCGTTATCCTACTGTGAGGACATTTGTGTGCATCATTTTCGGAATGTTTTGAAGGGCAAACAGCCCATCGATACTAAAAGTCAGGTTGGAGGCGGGGCAAACAGAGCCAACCCGGCCGGAAGAATGGTATAAAAATGTAAAACAAAGCCAGTGGCCAGTGTATCCCACAATTCCCTCCTGCTGTGACTATAAAAACATCGAAATTTCTAAAACGTGTTTTTAGCGTGTGGGTGTAGCGTGCAAGAACTATATATCCCAGCAGTCACTGCGCACCGGAACCCGGAAATAGACTGCTTCCGGTAGCCAGCGCTATTGCGTTTCGATGTTCATCCATATATAATATATATGCGTCTAAAAAAACGGTGCGTGCTTTGTGTGTTTAAAATACAGAAATAGCACTCGTTACTGACACTGTGGCTAAAAATACGATACACCGAACAGTCGTGAAAATACGGTAAATACAAATTAATTTGTTCCCAAATCGTAACAAATAACTAGTGGTTATTATGTTTAATACTAAAATGAGACATTATTCAGTACAACGCGGAGGGGAGAGACAGACTTGACGAATGCACTGGCAACATAACATAAACTTTAAATTTAACTTAAATGGACATAGATTCCTAAACACACATTTTTTTTAATCTTGCGTTGCACTAAATTTAAACCTTCTTTTGCAATAAAAGCCGATCGGGACGGCCGCCAGAAAAATAAAGTCGAGGTCCTACCCGCCCTCCCCGCCAGCATTTTTCTGTCATGGATATTCAGCTTTGGGACGTCTGGGATCCATCCATTAGAGGGGGCGTACTGTTAGGATTGGCTTGTTATTGTTTTTCCATTGCTTTCTCCCTGAGTTCTGATGTTCGTTACCCTACTCTAGTTTGTCCCTCCTGTCTTGCCGTTGCTTTCGCGCAGCTGCACGTCATTTAGAGTTAGTTCCTGTTTTGTGTATTTAAACCCCACTGATTGTGATGTCATTTGTCAGATCGTCTTTTGGCTGGACTGTTAGTCCATCGAAGGCACTCGGTCACAGCTTGCTCAAAGCATAGCATGAGTTCAAAGACGCAACGATGAACGGCGGTCAAAAGTATATAAGAGAATCTTGAAACATGGAGAGTTGTTGTAGACCGTGAGCCTGTGGAAGGCACTCGGCTACAGCTTCCTCCAAACATGAGTTCAAGCACACAACGACAAACGGTGGTAAAACGGACATATGAGAATCTTGAAACATGGAGTTTTTGTTTTTTGACAACCAATGAGAGCCCAGTAGAGTGTAGTGAATGTGCCAAGCAAGAAGCAATGCATCCGCGAAAAGTTTAAGATAAAATAACGGATATAGGAAATGTAAATGACCTTTTCGTACCTTGGATCTTGATTTTGTATCTTGAGTCACTAATTTGCATCCCAACAGCTTTCATAACCTGAAAATTTCGTACCTAGAGGCATTCGCAAGAAGAGGTTTGACTGTATTTAAATCATGATTGTACTGAGATCCTTCGACCCTTCGTGGCTTCAACTTTTGCGGCTTCACGACATCGCAGATTTTTTTCATGAAGTATTAAAAAAAGTTCATAAAAATATCAAAATCCACGTTGAAACTCGCAAGCGGAAGACAGAGGAAAAATTACGGAAATCAAGGAAATGCTCCTTTCAGCGCTGAAGAAGCAATATACCATAGGAGAATGGGCGCGCCGAATATCATATAAAGTGCCGAGATGCACTAAGTCTTGCCATTTCCTGTTTTGTTGCGAGTGTATTTCACATCGCACACATCACCTCACTCAAGAGCAATGTTCCCTCTAATTTTTCATATGTCTGAGCACACAGACAACCTCCCTGAGCACATAGTGGACCAGTGTGAGCAACATCATAAATGCTCGATGTTGGCACACACCAGTATTACACCTAGCAGGTGCATGTATACATACCTGTCAACCTCGGCCAACTGCTCCCCTTATTAATGATATCAATTATCCGTAATAAGCAATAATAAACCATACAAACGCAACACAGCACATTTTTATTCAAATAGTCTATAATTTTCCCCAAAGTGTACGGGGTGCCATTAGCCTTTTGTAGGCACTAAATTCAAGATTCTGTAGATGTGTCTGGGTAGCTTGCTTGTTGACATGCTATAATTGAAAATGTCAGGTTTAAACACCAAACATTTGTATCACCAATCTGAAAGAAGGAAGACACAGAGAATTGAGTTAGTTTTTACTTGCAAGGAGAGTGCCCGGAGACTGCTCTGTCACATTGCTCCCGCCACACTCTGAGGAAGTCTCCGCTCGCCTTGTCTTTTATTGTGTTTCGGGAGTGCCCTAGTTACATGAAGTTTCAAGCTGATAAAGGGAAAAAGGGGGTTGTATCCCAGTTGAAAAGGGTTTGTTGCATGACCACATGTTCCTTCAAGGTAACACTTACATTCTCTTTCCCCTTCTCCCGTAATCTTCACACAATAGTTCAAACGGGCGCCTGACCCCTGGAGCCGTTCCTCTTTGTTGAATAAGGTGAAACTTCCTGCAGGCCAGGGCGCCCTAAATTATATGAGCAAGCATTTTCACACTCTAACCCAGAAGCAGGATAACTTATAATTTACAATAGTTCCAACAGAAAATGAGCAAGATCTCCTCATCCACTGTGAGCAAGATGGATGGAAAAGCCAATTAATTCATCAGGAAGTGGCTAGGTCTACCACGGTGCCTTTCCGAAATGGGCCTCTTTGGAAGGAATGCACTGCAACTGCCACTGCAGTCTATCAGTCTGGGCTACAGGCAAGAGAAGTCTAGGCTGGTTCTCGAGCTAAGAGAGTCCACTGACCAGTTAGTAAGGAACGCCAACATCACGGTTCCCACTAGCCGGAAGTGGAACGCCCAGGTTGACCAAGCCATCAATAGACTGTAGCATCAGGAGATCATGGGCAGAGTTCAGGCAGGAATAGCATGGCTACGATAGGGAGAAGCACCGCGATTCTGGTCTAGAGCTAACCGTAAGGAGAGGAAGGAGATGGTGGTGGCATAGCTGACAAAGATAGGGGAAGAGCGCTACAAGATGAAGACCATGTCGCAGGAAGCTGGACAACCTGGGAAGAAGTTGTCAACCGAAACATCAGTTGGTCCGACCTGTGAAAGATCCCGCAGGTAAGGATCAGCTTCCTCATTCGCGCAACCCGCGTCACGCTTCCCTGTGCTTGTAACCTCCACCAATGGTTCGGGAAGGAGGAATGCTGCACACTTTGCAACGCTCCCAACGCTAGCCTCCAGTGTAGTTGGCGCCCTGATCAGGTCCTGAGGAAACTAGCCGAAGTGCTGGAGAGACGCCGACAGAGCAGTAAAAATTCACCACCAGCAGAGATCCATGCCAACTTCGTCATTGAAGGGGGGGAAAGAGATACACCAGGCCAAGAGAGACACTAAGGCCCTTTTCCCATGGTCAGGAGTGGGACATGAGGGTTGATCTCAACTGCCAGCTCCGATTCCCCACGGATATCATCACATCACTCCGCCCAGACATTATGGTATGGTCCTCCAAGGCAAGAGCAGTGCACCTCATAGAACTAACAGTAACATAAGAGGAGGGGATTGAGGCCGCTTTTGAGCACAAGAAGGCCAAATACTTGGAGCTGGTAGCAGAGTTCCAGGAAATTGGCTGGAAGTGCACTATCTACCCAGTCGAGGTCAGCTCCCAAGGCTAGGTCAGGCTGTCAAACACACGCCTCCTGAGGGACGCAGGGGTGTCTGGAGGCAGTTTGAGGAAGGCCATAAAAGAGCTGGCATAGGAGGTAGAGAAATGCAGCTTTTGGCTCTGGCTTAAGAGGAAGGACAGGAGCTGGGAAAACAACAGCTAACCCCAACACCGGCTGCAGGAGACAACAGTGATCAGCTGCAGGGGGTGACAGGGAGACTTCTCTGTCACTGCTCCGCCACCAGGAGATGTTCCAGGTTTAAAGGAGCGAAACATCAATGAACGGTGGTTCCTGGCTGATGACCCTGTAGCTGACCCACGGGTACTGGAGGTGCAACAGGCAGCAATGCCAAGCAGGAAAAAACACCTCCCTGTACAACAAAAGGGTCCATACACTTGTGAAGAACATAATGTCATGGCTCTCTTGAGTTTACAATTATTTCTACAACTCTGATTTTTCTCTGATAGAGTCATTGGAACAGATACTTCTTTGTCACAAAAACATTCATGAAGTTTGGTTCTTTTGTGACTTTATTATGGGTGAACAGAAAAAAGTGATCAAATGTGCTGGGTCAAAAATATACATACAGCAGGGCTAATATTTGGCAACATGTCCCTTGGCCATTTTCACTTCAACTAGGTGCTTTTGGAAGCCATCCACAAGCTTCTGGTCCAATCTTTGACCACTCCTCTTGACAGAATTGGTGCAGTTCAGTTAAATTTGATGGCTTTCTGACATGAACTTGTTTCTTCAGCATTGTCCACAAGTTCTCAATGGGGTTTCAGTCAGGACTTTGGGAAGGCCATTCGAAAACCTTAATTCTAGCCCAATTTAGCCATTCCATTACCACTTTTGATGTGTGTTTGGGGTCATTGTCCTGTTGGAACACCCAACTGCGCCCAAGACCCAATCTTCGGGCTGATGACTTTAGGTTATCTTGAAGAATTTGAAGGTAATCCTCCTTCTTCATTATCCCATTTACTCTCTGTAAAGCGCCAGTTCCATTGGCAGGCAAACAGCCCCACAGCATAATACTATCACCACCGTGCTTGACGGTAGGCGTGGTGTACTTGGGGTTAAAGGCCTCACCTTTTCTCCTCCAAACATATTGCTGGGCATTGTGGCCAAACAGCTCGTTTTCGTTTCGTCTGACCATCGAACTTTCCTCCAGAAGGTTTTATCTTTGTCCATGTGATCAGCAACAAACTTCAGTCGAGCCTTAATGTGCCGCTTTTGGAGCAAGGGCAGATCTTTTTGGTGATTCTCGGTTCAATCTTCACCCTCCTGACCGATTTTCTCTCAGCAGCAGGTGATAGCTTGCGTTTTCTTCCCGATCGTGGCAGTGACAACACAGTGCCATGCACTTTATACTTACAAACAATTGTTTGCAGTGTTGCTCTTGGGACCTGTAGCTGCTTTGAAATGGCTCCAAGTGACTTTCCTGACTTGTTCAAGGCAAGGATTCGCTTTTTCAAATCCATGCTGAGCTCCTTTGACTTTCCCATTGTAGCGTTTGTTGGCGTTTGCATCAAATGAGCCCTATTTAAATGGCCTCAGAGAAGTCACCAGCTGTAGTCACTCAATCACTCACAAGAAGTTAAGAGGCCATGCTATGAAGCTCATTTCACTGACACAACTTTCTAAATCACCAAAATTGCTAATTAGTGTTCCTGTATGTATATTTTTGACCCAGCAGATTTGATCCCTTTTTCTGTTAATCTATAATTAAGTAATAAAAGAACCAAACTTCATGAATGTTTTGGTGACAAAGAAGTATCTGTTCCAATCACTCTATCAGAGAAAAATCAGAGTTGTAGAAATAACTGGAAACTCAAGAGAGCCATGATATTATGTTCTTCATATTATGTTCTTCACAAGTGTATGTAAACTTTTGACCACAACTGTAAGTGACAGATGCACGAGCGCATATCATGCTCAAAGCATGACAATATTAGCATTCGATGATGCTGTTTTCCTCTGCTACCACTGACAGAGACGATCCGGATTACAGCCGAAATGGGTAAAACAAGATTGGTTTTACAAAAGAATGTTACACGTACAAAAGTTGTTACAGACAATTTGAAATTATCAAAAAACGTAAAAATACGATTAAAACGTATAAGTTGAGAGGCATGTGTCTACTACCCATAAATGATCAAGCCCTAATAAAATGTAATGATTAAATATATATGAATAAAACATTTTCTGAACCGCTTTATCCTCACTAAGGTTGTAGGGGCTGCTGGAGCCTATCCCAGGTGACTTTAGGCTAGATGCAGGGGACACTCTGAATTGGTAGCAGCCAATCGTAGGCCACAAGGAGACAAACAACCATTCACGCTCACACTCATACCTTGGGGCAATTTAGAGTGTCCAATCAGCCTACCATGCATGTCTTTGGAAACCGGACTACCCGGAGAAAACCCACGCAGGCCCAGCCGGGGAAAAATGCACACAGGTGGACCGACCTGGATGTGAACCCAGGACCCCCACTGCGAGGCCGACGCGCTAAGCGCTCAGCCGCTGGGCCGCCCATCTTGATACAGTCATACCTTGAGATAAGAGCTTAATGCGTTCTGGGACTGAGCTCGTATGTCGATTTACTCGTATCTCAAATCAACGTTTCCCATAGAAATGAACTAAATACAAATTAATTTATTCCTGCCCTCTGAAAAACCACCTAAAACAGGATATTACAATAGAAAAACATTTTTATTGGTTGTAATTCACAATCTACTAAAAGAGTAACAAACAACTAGTGGTTATGACGTTTAAAAATAAAATGAGAAATTATTCAATACAATGGGGAGTTCGCGGATGGTAGAGAGAGAGAGAGAGAGAGATGCTTGACGGATTCGCTCGTAACGTAACAAACTTTAAATTTAACTTAAATGAACTAAGATTCCTGTACACACAAAAGTTTTAATCTTACGTTACACTAAATTTAAACCTTCTTGTGCAATAACCAAGGCAAAGAGGTTAATGTATTCCACCGAGGCTTTCAAGGCGAACTTCCTGCTTCTCCATACGTATTGGCGTGCCAGCTCAGTCACATGTACACTCGTGTTTTTTAATTATTTCGTGCTTAATATCGATTGTCATCATACACCTTTTCGGCACACTACACATTGCACCAGCTTGCTTTGGATCCATTGTGTTTCCCTTAATTCTACACTGACTAACGCAAAAAAACACGGAAAAAATGCAACGCTCCGCCCAGTGCTCGTAGAGATCTTTGCATGAGGGCGATGGAGCGAGAAAGACAGTGTTCTGAAATCATAAGCAGCCTCTCGCGGCCTGGCCACCTGGCTGTCTCGAATGCTCGTATCTCAAAATTTGTCTCGTATCTCAAGGTAAATATTTGCTCGGAATTTTACTCGTATCTCAAATTCCTCGTATGTCAAGGTATTACTGTAATTGGCACTAGAATATGCACAAATCTGCCTTATAAATTTTACCTTTCACGTCGGTCCTTCTCCTTTCTCATTCTCGTTCAAATGACTTTTCTGCTGAATGTGTCACTGAAGATAGTCAAGTTTCCATTTATATACAATAGTTTTCCATCGGAAAACTCGCTTACAACTTTAGCTTCGCTGCATGTTTGGCAGAGAACTTTCTCACCCAATTTCAACGCTTGTTCTTCTCTTTGTACATACACCGACAGCCATTCCATCTTGAAAGAACCGCATTTCTTTTTTCCTTTGGCCCGTTTCGCCATGATAAAGGGTTGGCAGCAGCCCAACCGAACCGTTAGCTATGTGCAAACCTGCCAAACAGAGTCACCTGCAAATAATGCGTATCAAACGCAGCCAACCAATGTCAGTAACATTTACTCACGGCGCGGAAGTAAACGCACGTGACGTGAAACGCATCATAACATTGGCTGGAGACAGTGTTAGTCATAGCTTTATCCGTAATTAGCATTTGTTGTCAAATGTCAGTGACAGGCTGCCACTCCCTGAGTTGTGTTTCAAAATTGCACAGAAAATAATTGTAATGTGTTTATTTTTGTTACGTCCACGCCTGAGACGCTTTCGGCGAGGAAAGGATTAGGACCCAGTCGCGGGGAAGCAGGTGAGGATGAGGCAATTTGTGCTCATAACAACGAATTTAATAACTTAGAAGGGACCTTACAAAACAACAAGGACTTGTGAAATGAAAACGAAACCAAACTGGAACATGGAGAACAAGTGGTATCTAGGAGAAAGAGCGTGGCAGCATTTGTATTTTTGCATAGACTCGGAAACATAGTAATAATAGGGGTGATTTTACTTTGCGTTTTTTTTATTATCGCGGCCATGTCTGGTCTAAATTATCTGCGAAAAACGAAGGATTAGTGTATGTTGCACATAGGTAACCACAACAAGCTATAACTACAACACTAGCAGTTAAACCCTGAAATTTGGCGACACAGTTCTGCCTAAGGAAGCACTGGCAAAGTTATATGTCTCAATCCAACTGTAGGTGGCCTTAAGTGGTCAAAAAGTGCTCCAACGGAAAAGTGAAACTTGGCGAGTTAACAGCTTCGCTGTATCAGTTTACGCTGTCACAAAAACCCATGGAGAACAAACAGCCCATAGTAAGAAACAGTTTCAAGTTTCACAATGATATTTGAAACAGAGACCTAGTTAAGAAAAATCTGCCACAAACACAAATGAATTTGACAATGAAAAACTAGTTCAGGATGGTGAAGATAGAGAAGATACTACAACATGATACTGTAATATGTGACAAGGGGAAAACATCCCAAATATTTCTCAAAGGTAAAGTTGCCAGTCTCTTCAAAATGAAACAAGTTAAAAAGCTAGCAATGTCTTCTTGCCTTATAACATCATTTCACACACCAAGCATGAAAGCAGAGAAAATAAAACAGAAAATGAATGGAAAAAAACATCAGAAAGTGGTCTTTCCCTCCAGCTCCTGTTCCTAGTCAAAAATCTTTGAATGTGATGCGGGAAGATAACTGCAGTAACATATTTGCTTTCTCATTTGTAATCCTGTTTTGCCATGATTTTTTTAGATTAGATCAGAACTTTATTTCATCCCGTATTCGGGAAATTTCCTTGGTTGCAGTAGCAAGACAGATACACAAAACATTGTAGACCGAGGTAAAAAACGGTAAAAAAACGGTAAAAGAATTAATCTTAAAATAGGACCTACTTTGATATTCTTGTCCATATTCCTTTGGATTACTCCGAATAAAAATACAGAGTGGATTAATTATGTATATTATAATCAGCAGCGTTTCATCTATCTCTATCTCTGTCTACCTATCTCTGTCTACCTATCTCTGTCTACCTATCTCTGTCTACCTATCTCTGTCTACCTATCTCTGTCTACCTATCGCTGTCTACCTATCGCTGTCTACCTATCGCTGTCTACCTATCGCTGTCTACCTATCGCTGTCTACCTATCTCTGTCTACCTATCTCTGTCTACCTATCTCTGTCTACCTATCTCTGTCTACCTATCTCTGTCTACCTATCTCTGTCTACCTATCTCTGTCTACCTATCTCTGTCTACCTATCTCTGTCTACCTATCTCTGTCTATCTCTCTATCTATCTATCTCTGTCTCTCTCTCTATCTCTCTATCTATCTCTCTCTCTATCTCTCTCTCTCTCTATCTATATCTATCTATATCTATCTATATCTATCTATATCTATCTATATCTATCTATATCTATCTATATCTATCTATATCTATCTATCTCTATCTATCTCTATCTATCTCTATCTATCTCTATCTATCTCTATCTATCTCTATCTATCTCTATCTAGAGAGAGAGAGAGACAGAGAGATGTAGAGAGAGACTGAGAGATGTAGAGAGAGAGACAGAGAGATGTAGAGAGAGACAGAGAGATGTAGACAGAGAGATGTAGAGAGAGACAGAGAGATGGAGAGAGAGAGAGACAGAGAGATGTAGAGAGAGACAGAGAGATGTAGAGAGAGACAGAAAGAGAGACTGAGAGATGTAGAGAGAGACAGAAAGAGAGACAGAGAGATGTAGAGAGAGACAGAAAGAGAGACAGAGAGATGTAGAGAGAGACAGAAAGAGAGACAGAGAGATGTAGAGAGAGACAGAGAGGTGTAGAGAGAGACAGAGAGATGTAGAGAGAGACAGAGAGAGAGACAGAGAGATGTAGAGAGAGAGACAGAGATATGTAGAGAGAGACAGAGAGATGTAGAGAGAGAGAGAGAGAGACAGAGAGATGTAGAGAGAGAGATGTAGAGAGAGACATGCAGATGTAGAGAGAGAGACATGGAGATGTAGAGAGAGAGACAGAGAGATGTAGAGAGAGAGAGACAGAGAGATGTAGAGAGAGAGACAGAGAGATGTAAAGAGAGACAGAGATGTAGAGAGAGACAGAGAGATGTAGAGAGAGAGACAGAGAGATGTAGAGAGAGAGACAGAGAGATGTAGAGAGAGACAGAGAGATGTAGAGAGAGACAGAGAGATGTAGAGAGAGACAGAGAGAGAGACAGAGAGATGTAGAGAGAGAGAGAGACAGAGAGATGTAGAGAGAGAGAGAGAGAGATGTAGAGAGACAGAGAGATGTAGAGAGAGAGAGACAGAGAGATGTAGAGAGAGAGAGACAGAGAGATGTAGAGAGAGAGAGACAGAGAGATGTAGAGAGAGAGAGACAGAGAGATGTAGAGAGAGAGACAGAGAGATGTAGAGAGAGAGACAGAGAGATGTAGAGAGAGAGACAGAGAGATGTAGAGAGAGAGAGACAGAGAGAGAGACAGAGAGATGTAGAGAGAGAGAGACAGAGAGATGTAGAGAGAGAGACAGAGAGATGTAGAGAGAGAGACAGAGAGATGTAGAGAGAGAGACAGAGAGATGTAGAGAGAGACAGAGAGATGTAGAGAGAGAGACAGAGAGACGTAGAGAGAGAGATAGAGAGATGTAGAGAGAGCGAGAGAGAAAGAGAGATGGAGAGAGAGAGACAGAGAGATGTAGAGAGAGAGATAGAGAGATGTAGAGAGAGAGAGACAGAGAGATGTAGAGAGAGAGACAGAGAGATGTAGAGAGAGACAGAGAGATGTAGAGAGAGAGACAGAGAGATGTAGAGAGAGAGAGACAGAGAGATGTAGAGAGAGAGAGAGAGAGATGTAGAGAGAGAGAGACAGAGAGATGGAGAGAGAGAGATGTAGAGAGAGAGATGGAGAGAGAGACAGAGAGATGTAGAGAGAGAGACAGAGAGATGTAGAGAGAGAGACAGAGATGTAGAGAGAGAGAGAGAGACAGAGAGATGGAGAGAGAGAGAGAGAGACAGAGAGATGGAGAGAGAGAGATGGAGAGAGAGAGAGAGATGTAGAGAGAGAGACAGAGAGATGTAGAGAGAGAGACAGAGAGATGTAGAGAGAGAGACACAGAGAGATGGAGAGAGAGAGAGAGATGGAGAGAGAGAGATGGAGAGAGAGAGAGAGATGTAGAGAGAGAGACAGAGAGATGTAGAGAGAGAGACAGAGAGATGTAGAGAGAGAGACAGAGAGATGTAGAGAGAGAGACACAGAGAGATGGAGAGAGAGAGAGAGATGTAGAGACAGAGACAGAGAGATGTAGAGAGAGAGACAGAGAGATGTAGAGAGAGAGACACAGAGAGATGGAGAGAGAGAGATGGAGAGAGAGACAGAGAGATGTAGAGAGAGAGACAGAGAGATGTAGAGAGAGAGAGACAGAGAGATGTAGAGAGAGAGACAGAGAGATGTAGAGAGAGACAGAGAGATGTAGAGAGAGATAGAGAGATGTAGAGAGAGCGAGAGAGACAGAGAGATGGAGAGAGAGAGAGATGTAGAGAGAGAGACAGAGAGATGTAGAGAGAGAGAGACAGAGATGTAGAGAGAGAGAGAGACAGAGAGAGAGACAGAGAGATGTAGAGAGAGAGACAGAGATGTAGAGAGAGACAGAGAGATGTAGAGAGAGAGACAGAGAGATGTAGAGAGAGACAGAGAGATGTAGACAGAGAGATGTAGAGAGAGACAGAGAGATGGAGAGAGAGAGAGACAGAGAGATGTAGAGAGAGACTGAGAGATGTAGAGAGAGACAGAAAGAGAGACAGAGAGATGTAGAGAGAGACAGAAAGAGAGACAGAGAGATGTAGAGAGAGACAGAAAGAGAGACAGAGAGATGTAGAGAGAGACAGAAAGAGAGACAGAGAGATGTAGAGAGAGACAGAGAGGTGTAGAGAGAGACAGAGAGATGTAGAGAGAGACAGAGAGAGAGACAGAGAGATGTAGAGAGAGACAGAGATATGTAGAGAGAGACAGAGAGATGTAGAGAGAGAGAGAGACAGAGAGATGTCGAGAGAGAGACAGAGAGATGTAGAGAGAGATGTAGAGAAGAGACTCAGAGAGATGTAGAGAGAGACACAGAGAGATGTAGAGAGAGAGATGTAGAGAGAGAGACATAGAGATGTAGAGAGACAGAGACAGAGAGATATAGAGAGAGAGACAGAGAGATGTAGAGAGTGAGACAGAGATATGTAGAGAGCGAGACAGAGAGAGAGACAGAGAGAGACAGAGAGATGTAGAGAGTGAGACAGAGATATGTAGAGAGAGAGACAGAGAGAGAGACAGAGAGAGAGACAGAGAGAGACAGAGAGAGACAGAGAGAGAGACAGAGAGAGACAGACAGAGAGAGAGACAGAGAGAGACAGACAGAGAGAGAGACAGAGAGAGACAGAAAGATGTAGAGAGAGAGAGATGTAGAGAGAGACAGAGAGATATAGAGAGAGAGCGAGACAGAGAGATGTAGAGAGAGAGAGAGATGTAGAGAGAGAGAGACAGAGAGATATAGAGAGAGAGCGAGACAGAGAGATGTAGAGAGAGAGACAGAGAGATGTAGACAGAGAGATGTAGAGAGAGCGAGACAGAGAGATGTAGAGAGAGCGAGACAGAGAGATGTAGAGAGAGAGAGAGACAGAGAGATGTAGAGAGAGAGAGACAGAGAGATGTAGAGAGAGAGAAACAGAGAGATGTAGGTAGAGAGAGAGAGAGAGAGATGTAGAGAGAGAGAGATGTAGAGAGAGAGACAGAGAGATGTAGAGAGAGAGAGAGAGACAGAGAGATTGTTGGAATAATGATTAAAACCTTTTAAATCATTATTAGTAATATTTAATTAAAAAAGGAAAAACATCTTTCAACATAACTGCTTACAACTTCGAAGGAGATACCTTGTGACTTCGTCTCAGTCCACAAGGCATTCTGAATTGCAGTAACTGAATCATTGTATTTAATCGCGACACTCGAAAAACATGTTTATGTAATCTAGAAAAACAACAGTGCGAGAATTGCCGAAGTGAGCATAAAAGTTGAACAAGGCACCCAAACAATGGCGTGAGGAATTGCATAATATTTTCATTATAAGGTAAACAAAGTAGTTTAAGAGTCCTTGTAGATCCTGGAACTTGTATCTGGGGAAGGGTTGAGGCGTATCTTCCAGCAATCAGTCCTCGGAGCAAGGACTCAGTGAATTGTTAAGTCTCTACCTGGAGCCAGCTGTCCTGGAGAGTGACCTTGGAGTAAGCGTTTGTCTTCGTTGAAAACACATATTAATTCTAACTCTAACATAAAAGCGATCAACAATATATATATATATATATATATATATATATATATATATATATATATATATATATATATACATATATATAGTTACACATTTAGGATGAGCATTACTATTCCTAATAAGCAAATATATTGATTAATATAGTAAGCCTGTATATTATAAGGCTTTATATTCCTAAATAAGCATTGCAAACACATTTATAATAATGATTACTCCAACAGAGATGTAGAGAGAGAGAGAGAGAGATGTAGAGAGAGAGAGAGAGAGATGTAGAGAGAGAGAGAGACAGAGAGATGTAGAGAGAGAGAGACAGAGAGATGTAGAGAGAGAGACAGAGAGATGTAGAGAGAGAGACAGAGAGATGTAGAGAGAGAGACAGAGAGATGTAGAGAGAGACAGAGAGATAAAGAGAGAGACAGAGAGATGTAGAGAGAGAGACAGAGAGATGTAGAGAGAGAGCCAGAGAGATGTAGAGAGAGAGACAGAGAGATGTAGAGAGAGAGACAGAGAGATGTAGAGAGAGAGACAGAGAGATGTAGAGAGAGAGAGACAGATGTAGAGAGAGAGAGACAGAGAGATGTAGAGAGAGAGACAGAGAGATGTAGAGAGAGAGAGACAGATGTAGAGAGAGAGAGACAGAGAGATAGAGAGAGAGAGACAGAGAGATGTAGAGAGAGAGACAGAGAGATGTAGAGAGAGAGACAGAGAGATGTAGAGAGAGAGACTTAGAGATGTAGAGAGAGACAGAGAGATAAAGAGAGAGACAGAGAGATGTAGAGAGAGAGACAGAGAGATAAAGAGAGAGACAGAGAGATGTAGAGAGAGACAGAGAGAGACAGAGAGATGTAGAGAGAGAGAGACAGAGAGATGTAGAGAGAGAGAGACAGAGAGATGTAGAGAGAGAGAGACAGAGAGATGTAGAGAGAGAGAGACAGATAGATGTAGAGAGAGAGAGACAGATAGATGTAGAGAGAGAGACAGAGAGATGTAGAGAGAGAGACAGAGAGATGTAGAGAGAGAGAGACAGAGAGATGTAGAGAGAGAGACAGATAGATGTAGAGAGAGAGACAGAGAGATGTAGAGAGAGAGACAGAGAGATGTAGAGAGAGAGACAGATGTAGAGAGAGAGAGACAGAGAGATGTAGAGAGAGCGAGACAGATGTAGAGAGAGCGAGACAGATGTAGAGAGAGAGAGAGACAGAGAGATGTAGAGAGAGAGACAGATGTAGAGAGAGAGAGAGACAGAGAGATGTAGAGATAGAGAGACAGAGAGATGTAGAGAGAGAGACAGAGAGATGTAGAGAGAGACAGAGAGATAAAGAGAGAGACAGAGAGATGTAGAGACAGAGAGATGTAGAGAGAGAGAGACAGATGTAGAGAGAGAGAGACAGAGAGATGTAGAGATAGAGAGACAGAGAGATGTAGAGAGAGAGACAGAGAGATGTAGAGAGAGACAGAGAGATAAAGAGAGAGACAGAGAGATGTAGAGACAGAGACAGAGAGATAAAGAGAGAGACAGAGAGATGTAGAGAGAGAGACAGATAGATGTAGAGAGAGAGACAGAGAGATGTAGAGAGAGAGAGACAGATGTAGAGAGAGAGAGACAGATGTAGAGAGAGAGACAGATGTAGAGAGCGAGACAGATGTAGAGAGAGCGAGACAGATGTAGAGAGAGAGAGAGACAGAGAGATGTAGAGAGAGAGACAGATGTAGAGAGAGAGAGAGACAGAGAGATGTAGAGATAGAGAGACAGAGAGATGTAGAGAGAGAGACAGAGAGATGTAGAGAGAGACAGAGAGATAAAGAGAGAGACAGAGAGATGTAGAGACAGAGAGATGTAGAGAGAGAGAGACAGATGTAGAGAGAGAGACAGAGAGATGTAGAGATAGAGAGACAGAGAGATGTAGAGAGAGAGACAGAGAGATGTAGAGAGAGACAGAGAGATAAAGAGAGAGACAGAGAGATGTAGAGACAGAGACAGAGAGATAAAGAGAGAGACAGAGAGATGTAGAGAGAGAGACAGATAGATGTAGAGAGAGAGACAGAGAGATGTAGAGAGAGAGAGACAGATGTAGAGAGAGAGAGAGACAGAGATGTAGAGAGAGCGAGACAGATGTAGAGAGAGAGAGAGAGACAGAGAGATGTAGAGAGAGAGAGACAGATGTAGAGATAGAGAGAGAGACAGAGAGATGTAGAGAGAGAGACAGAGAGATGTAGAGAGAGAGAGAGACAGATGTAGAGAGAGAGAGAGACAGAGAGATGTAGAGAGAGCGAGACAGATGTAGAGAGAGAGAGAGACAGAGAGATGTAGAGAGAGAGAGACAGAGAGATGTAGAGAGAGAGACAGATGTAGAGAGAGAGAGAGAGACAGAGAGATGGAGAGATAGAGAGACAGAGAGATGTAGAGAGACATAGAGACAGAGAGATGTAGAGAGAGAGAGACAGAGAGATGTAGAGAGAGAGAGACAGATGTAGAGAGAGAGAGAGAGACAGAGAGATGGAGAGATAGAGAGACAGAGAGATGTAGAGAGACATAGAGACAGAGAGAGAGACAGAGAGATGTAGAGAGAGAGACAGATGTAGAGAGAGAGAGAGAGACAGAGAGATGGAGAGATAGAGAGACAGAGAGATGTAGAGAGACATAGAGACAGAGAGAGAGACAGAGAGATGTAGAGAGAGAGACAGATGTAGAGAGAGAGAGAGAGACAGAGAGATGGAGAGATAGAGAGACAGAGAGATGTAGAGAGACATAGAGACAGAGAGAGAGACAGAGAGATGTAGAGAGAGAGACAGAGAAATGTAGAGAGAGAGAGACAGATGTAGAGAGAGAGAGACAGAGAGATGTAGAGATAAAGAGACAGTGAGATGTAGCGAGAGAGACAGAGAGATGTAGAGAGAGACAGAGAGATAAAGAGAGACAGAGAGATGTAGAGAGAGAGACAGAGATAAAGAGAGAGACAGAGAGATGTAGAGAGAGAGACAGAGAGATGTAGAGAGAGAGACAGAGAAATGTAGAGAGAGAGAGAGAGAGATGTAGAGAGAGAGAGAGAGATAGATGTAGAGCGAGAGACAGAGATGTAGAGAGAGAGACAGAGATGTAGAGAGAGAGACAGAGAGATGTAGAGAGAGAGACAGAGAGATGTAGAGAGAGAGAGAGACAGCTGTAGAGAGAGAGAGACAGAGAGATGTAGAGAGAGAGAGACAGATGTAGAGAGAGAGAGACAGAGAGATGTAGAGAGAGAGAGACAGATAGATGTAGAGAGAGACAGAGAGATGTAGAGAGAGAGAGACAGAGAGATGTAGAGAGAGAGAGACAGAGAGATGTAGAGAGAGACAGAGAGATAAAGAGAGACAGAGAGATGTAGAGAGAGAGACAGAGAGATAAAGAGAGAGACAGAGAGATGTAGAGAGAGAGACAGAGAGATGTAGAGAGAGAGACAGAGAAATGTAGAGAGAGAGAGAGAGAGATGTAGAGAGAGAGAGACAGATGTAGAGAGAGAGAGACAGAGAGATGTAGAGAGAGAGAGACAGATAGATGTAGAGAGAGACAGAGAGATGTAGAGAGAGAGCGACAGAGAGATGTAGAGAGAGAGAGACAGAGAGATGTAGAGAGAGACAGAGAGATAAAGAGAGACAGAGAGATGTAGAGAGAGAGACAGAGAGATAAAGAGAGAGACAGAGAGATGTAGAGAGAGAGACAGAGAGATGTAGAGAGAGAGACAGAGAAATGTAGAGAGAGAGAGAGAGATGTAGAGAGAGAGAGACAGAGAGATGTAGAGAGAGAGAGACAGATGTAGAGAGAGAGAGACAGATGTAGAGAGAGAGAGACAGATGTAGAGAGAGAGAGAGACAGAGATGTAGAGAGAGAGAGACAGATAGATGTAGAGAGAGACAGAGAGATGTAGAGAGAGAGACAGAGAGATGTAGAGAGAGAGAGACAGATGTAGAGAGAGAGACAGATGTAGAGAGAGAGACAGATGTAGAGAGAGAGAGACAGAGAGATGTAGAGAGAGAGAGACAGAGAGATGTAGAGAGAGAGAGAGAGATGTAGAAAGAGAGAGAGACAGATAGATGTAGAGAGAGACAGAGAGATGTAGAGAGAGAGACAGAGAGATGTAGAGAGAGAGACAGAGAGATGTAGAGAGAGAGACAGATGTAGAGAGAGAGAGAGAGAGAGAGAGACAGAGAGATGTAGAGAGAGAGAGACAGATGTAGAGAGAGAGAGAGAGAGACAGAGAGATGTAGAGAGAGAGAGAGACAGATGTAGAGAGAGAGCGAGACAGAGAGATGTAGAGAGAGAGCGAGACAGAGAGATGTAGAGAGAGAGACAGAGAGATGTAGAGAGAGAGAGAGACAGATGTAGAGAGAGAGCGAGACAGAGAGATGTAGAGAGAGAGACAGAGAGATGTAGAGAGAGAGAGAGACAGAGAGATGGAGAGAGAGAGAGACAGAGAGATGTAGAGAGAGAGAGACAGAGAGATGTAGAGAGAGACAGAGAGATGTAGAGAGAGACAGAGAGATGTAGAGAGAGAGATGTAGAGTGAGAGACATAGAGATGTAGAGAGAGAGACAGAGAGATGTAGAGAGAGAGGCATAGAGATGTAGAGAGAGAGACAGAGAGATGTAGAGAGAGAGAGACAGAGAGATGTAGAGAGAGAGAGACAGAGAGATGTAGAGAGAGAGAGACAGAGAGATGTAGAGAGAGACAGAGAGATGTAGAGAGAGACAGAGAGATGTAGAGAGAGAGATGTAGAGTGAGAGACATAGAGATGTAGAGAGAGAGACAGAGAGATGTAGAGAGAGAGACATAGAGATGTAGAGAGAGAGACAGAGAGATGTAGAGAGAGAGAGACAGAGAGATGTAGAGAGAGAGAGACAGAGAGATGTAGAGAGAGACAGAGAGATGTAGAGAGAGACAGAGAGATGTAGAGAGAGAGATGTAGAGAGAGAGACATAGAGATGTAGAGAGAGAGACAGAGAGATGTAGAGAGAGAGACAGAGAGATGTAGAGAGAGAGAGAGAGAGATGTAGAGAGAGAGACAGAGATGTAGAGACAGAGACAGAGAGATGTAGAGAGAGAGACAGAGAGATGTAGAGAGAGAGACAGAGAGATGTAGAGAGAGACATAGAGATGGAGAGAGAGATACAGAGAGATGTAGAGAGAGAGAGACAGATGTAGAGAGAGAGAGAGAGAGAGATGTAGAGAGAGAGAGACAGATGTAGAGAGAGAGAGACAGAGAGATGTAGAGAGAGAGAGACAGATAGATGTAGAGAGAGAGACAGAGAGATGTAGAGAGAGAGACAGAGAGATGTAGAGAGAGAGACAGAGAGATGTAGAGAGAGACAGATGTAGAGAGAGAGAGAGACAGAGAGATGTAGAGAGAGAGACAGAGAGATGTAGAGAGAGACAGAGAGATGTAGAGAGAGACAGATGTAGAGAGAGAGACAGAGATGTAGAGAGAGACAGAGAGATGTAGAGAGAGACAGAGAGATGTAGAGAGAGAGATGTAGAGAGAGAGACATAGAGATGTAGAGAGAGAGACAGAGAGATGTAGAGAGAGAGACAGAGAGATGTAGAGAGAGAGATGTAGAGAGAGAGACATAGAGATGTATAGAGAGAGACAGAGAGATGTAGAGAGAGAGACAGAGAGATGTAGAGAGAGAGACAGAGAGATGTAGAGAGAGATGTAGAGAGAGACATAGAGATGTAGAGAGAGAGACAGAGAGATGTAGAGAGAGAGACAGAGAGATGTAGAGAGAGAGAGATGTAGAGAGAGAGATGTAGAGAGAGAGACAGAGATGTAGAGAGAGAGACAGAGAGATGTAGAGAGAGACAGAGAGATGTAGAGAGAGACAGAGAGATGTAGCGAGAGAGACATAGAGATGGAGAGATACAGAGAGATGTAGAGAGAGACAGAGAGATGTAGAGAGAGAGAGAGAGATGTAGAGAGAGACATAGAGATGGAGAGAGAGATACAGAGAGATGTAGAGAGAGACAGAGAGAGACAGAGAAATGTAGAGAGAGACAGAGAGATGTAGAGAGAGAGACAGAGAGATGTAGAGAGAGAGACAGAGAGATGTAGAGAGAGAGAGTCATAGAGATGGAGAGAGAGATACAGAGAGATGTAGAGAGAGAGAGAGATGTAGAGAGAGACATAGAGATGGAGAGAGAGATACAGAGAGATGTAGAGAGAGACAGAGAGAGAGACAGAGAAATGTAGAGAGAGACAGAGAGATGTAGAGAGAGAGACAGAGAGAGAGACAGAGAAATGTAGAGAGAGACAGAGAGATGTAGAGAGAGAGACAGAGAGATGTAGAGAGAGAGACAGAGAGATGTAGAGAGAGAGAGACATAGAGATGGAGAGAGAGATACAGAGAGATGTAGAGAGAGACAGAGAGAGAGACAGAGAGATGTAGAGAGGGACAGAGAGAGAGACAGAGAGATGTAGAGAGAGACAGAGAGATGTAGAGAGAGACAGAGAGAGAGACAGAGAGATGTAGAGAGAGACAGAGAGATGTAGAGAGAGACAGAGATGGAGAGAGAGATACAGAGAGATGTAGAGAGAGACAGAGAGAGAGACAGAGAGAGATGTAGAGAGAGAGATGTAGAGAGAGAGACATAGAGATGGAGAGAGAGAGATACAGAGAGATGTAGAGAGAGACAGAGAGCGAGAGAGAGAGAGAGACAGAGAGCGAGACAGAGAGAGAGATACAGAGAGATGTAGAGAGAGACAGAGAGCGAGAGAGAGAGAGAGACAGAGAGCGAGACAGAGAGAGAGAGACAGAGAGCGAGACAGAGAGATGTAGAGAGACATAGAGACAGAGAGAGAGACAGAGAGATGTAGAGAGAGAGAGACAGAGAGCGAGACAGAGAGCGAGACAAAGAGATGTAGAGAGAGACAGAGAGCGAGACAGAGAGAGAAAGACAGAGAGAGAGACAGAGAGCGAGACAGAGAGATGTAGAGAGAGACAGAGAGCGAGACAGAGAGAGAGAGACAGAGAGAGAGAGACAGAGAGCGAGACAGAGAGATGTAGAGAGACATAGAGACAGAGAGAGACAGAGAGATGTAGAGAGAGAGAGACAGAGAGCGAGACAGAGAGCGAGACAGAGAGAGAGAGATATTTAGAGAGAGAGAGACAGAGAGATGTAGAGAGACATAGAGACAGAGAGAGACAGAGAGATGTAGAGAGAGAGAGAGACAGAGAGCGAGACAGAGAGCGAGACATAGAGATGTAGAGAGAGACAGAGAGTGAGACAGAGAGAGAGAGACAGAGAGCGAGACAGAGAGCGAGACAGAGAGATGTAGAGAGATACAGAGAGCGAGACAGAGAGAGAGAGACAGAGAGCAAGACAGAGAGATGTAGAGAGACATAGAGACAGAGAGAGACAGAGAGATGTAGAGAGAGAGAGAGACAGAGAGCGAGACAGAGACCGAGACAGAGAGATGTAGAGAGACAGAGAGATTTAGAGAGAGAGACAGAGAGCGAGACAGAGAGCGAGACAGAGAGATGTAGAGAGACAGAGAGATTTAGAGAGAGAGAGACAGAGAGCGAGACAGAGAGCGAGACAGAGAGATGTAGAGAGACAGAGAGAGAGACAAAGAGATCTAGAGAGACAGAGAGATGTAGAGCGAGAGACAGAGAGATGTAGAGAGAGAGAGAGACAGAGAGAGACAGAGAGAGACAGAGAGAGACAGAGAGAGACAGAGAGATGTAGAGAGAGAGAGACAGAGAGAGACAGAGAGATGTAGAGAGAGAGACAGAGCGGTGTAGAGATGTAGAGAGACAGAGAGATGGAGAGAGAGAGACAGAGAGATGTAGAGAGAGAGACAGAGAGAGACAGAGAGATGTAGAGAGAGAGACAGAGCGGTGTAGAGATGTAGAGAGACAGAGAGATGGAGAGAGAGAGACAGAGAGATGTAGAGAGAGAGACAGAGAGAGACAGAGAGATGTAGAGAGACAGAGAGTTGACAGTGTTGTAATATATTAGTGACAAATTATGGGTCCTTTATTAAACACTGAAATTTATATTAGGAAATGCCTAGTTAAAGGTTATTTTTTCCAAAATTTTAATTCTGGTAACAATGAGCTACATATAATGGTTCTTATTTTAAATAAAACCGCCTTCTTGGAGCAGATAGGAATTCAGCTAGAGCTTTAGCTATTGGTTTTAGCAATATGAGAGTGATTTGCGATTTAGACTTAAGTATTGAGAATCATCCAAATTATTAATGATATCAAACATGAAGATAATGCAGAAATGGCATTCATCCAAATTATTAATGATGTCAAACATGGAGAAAACAATGCAGAGATGGCATTGATCCAAATTATTAGGTAAATTGTACCTGACAAGTTTAGATAAAATAATTAATTTAGGATAGGCATGATTTCCCTGCGATGGAATAAACAATACATGCTCAGTGCACGGGATATGTATCTTGTTTTGCCCATCAGCAGATGAAATATGCTTTAGCGTGAGTCATATTAATGATTATTAGAATATATTGGATTGCATTAGCAACAAACAATTGATGTCAACCAAATGACGTTAACCTATTTCTTTTGAGAATGATTAGTGCTGATTGGACAGCAAAATGGAGGTGAGCTGCCAAGAAGCCCAGACATGGGATGGCAGTCTTCACCAGTGATGAAAAATTGCAGACCACTGATGTCTGAAAATGAGTGTGAGCGTGAATGGTTGTTTGTCTTTTTGTGTTTTTGATTGGCCGACCACCGAGATATGATCAATCAGTTAGGTATCAAGGTGGAAAAGGATTTAGCAAATTTGAATCAATTTCTGAAATCGCCAATAAGCCTTTTTCAAATGGATGGCGATGAAAAATTAAGGACAATTATTTAGTCCAATGAATTTTTTTTGATGAAAATGCAGCAGCAGTACTCCAAAGGTTAAACTTAAAGTGGAGGAACAAATCTGCTATGCAAAATTTAGGAGCACTGAGAAAAACAAAAAACAAAGACAGTGCATGATATTAAATTCCAAATTATTATAGTGATAATGGCATCCAAATTGTGTCAACAGAATATTTGACTCCATTGACAAAAGGTTTCATATTTCGTTATGAAATCATTGCGCCTACATAACGAGGTCAACCGGACAACAAAATATGGAAATCCAATTTAGTGGAATGTACCAAACGCCATTATTCACTACACGATTGGAGCTGGATGATGAGGCTAATCTGGCTATCTGCGTAAAAGGAAAAACTTTAAAGAAACGCATTGAATTTGAGTTAGCAGGAGACTGCTTCTCATCAGGAAACATGGAGAAGACGCACGAGCAACCCAAAATGAGAATGTCCGTACAAGTGTTGCTGACCAACAGCAGACATGAAAATAGCGGATCCACCTTTGCACTGTAAGAAGGTTCTCTCAGTTGAAACGTTTGAGGAGACAGGTAAGATAAACTTTTTGACGTGATCAGACGTAATGGCAAGCACTCCAATATTGATTGGAAAGATTATTGCTCGAGGAGCAATGCGATAAACCATAAGGAACTTTTTATATTGGTTTTATTGTCTCCATAAAAAAAGATGAAAGCGTTTCAATTGAGACCAAACCTTCTTACAGATTTTTAAAGTAAACAATTAAAGATAAACTTCAATGGATACAAATGTAACTAGATTTTATTTTATGCCTGCCTATTGAAAAATATTGATTAACAAAGTTTTATAGGAGATGATTGGCAAACTCCAAAGACAACGGAATGTTACATTTGATAACTTGAATGAATTTCAAACAACTGAGTTTAATATGCAATGCGATACACATTGTTAAATGAATTGGGACTTGATTAGTATGCATTTTATAAGTAATGGGCTTTAATTGCTCTAAAAGACACAGTTATGCTAAAAATATTAACCCTGACGAACAAGGGGTGGTTACATTTTAGTGGGTTCAATTCTTTTCAGAATTATAAATGTGTGCATTTGTTTCTGGATATTAATTGATGTGAATGTAACTATTGCAGAAAGCAGGAAAGCTGTTTTCTTGAGGAGAAAGCAGCCTGGTTTGCTTTTTATATTTTTCCTATTTTTAGTATGATTAGTTAATTTGTGTAATTGCAGGAAAGGAAAAAAATATGGTTTTTGATCTTAACAAGGAAGCAGTGATCAAAATAGAATACCAGCTAGCATATTTAATTTTGACTAATAAGGCATTTAGATTTTCACAAACTATAGTGATGGAATAAGTAAGATTGTTGCGATTTTTGTTCATTGGGGTATTAAGCCCAACCTAATAGCTGTCTGCAGAGGTTGAGCACGTGTTGAAGACAGCGACAGAGTGCGGCAGCTAAAGAAGCAGCAAAGACACTTGCTGCACATTATGCACAGCAACACGGGCTGAGCCGATCTCAAGAACAGTCTGCAGACGACCTGTACACAGCGAAAGGCCTACAGTGCCTACCAAAAATTTTATTCCAAATTGAGCCATGGACAATGTCTCAACTGGGGGATTTATGGACATGGTACAGCAGGTGTTCCATGTCCCACAGGTCTAAATACCTACTTTAAATTTTTTTGTAGGAACTGTTTAATTTGTTGCAGACATAATGTGCAAGATGACCTCAGGTCCAAACGAGGCCAACGTCCAAAGGGACTGGTAGAGCAAACAAATGGTACGATAAAACCAAGACTTGGGAAGGCCATGGGGGAGATAAAGAAGCCATGGCCAGAACGCCTAACACTGGTAAGATAGTCCCAACTAGCTCGGGATTAACACCTTTTGAGATAGTTCTTGGAAGACCATTCCAACTTCCTCTATGGGAAGGTGAACCATGACAAGAGACTAAGGGTAAGGCAGATCTACTTACAGAGTGGATGGTAAAATGTTTGGAGAAACTTGTCCAAAGAACATGTAAGCTGCCGTGATCCTTTTGTCTATTTTGCAGGAGGTGGTGAAGCCAGGTGACTGGAACCTGATCCGAGTCATAAAAAGGAAGTCCTGGTTCTCTCCATGATGGGAAGACCCATTCGTGGCCCAACCTCCACAGTGGCAAAGATCGCTGCAAAGTCAAAGTCGATTCACCAACCTCAGGTCAAGGTAGTTCGAGACACAGGTGACTCTGAGTAGACTGTAAGTCGGACGGTGTCAAAACCCTTGTCCGTGAACAACTCATCTGACGTCTACTCACCTGCCACGAGCACCCCTCACTTAACCTTGAGCTCCCATAGACTTTGCACCTCTACACAGAAGCCACAGTGAAAGCTGTTGCCACCCACATTACAGTGACTGGACTGTCAGTGACAGCCTGGGCGTGTTTGAACGCCCACAGAGACTCGAGTTCGAAAACAAGATGGTGACATACTCCTATCAAAGAGGAGAGTGAAGTGGTATGGAAAGAAGAATCTGGAGAAATACTATGGAGAAGATGTGTGGTATAATTTCATGGTGTTCCAGAAGAAACTGATTGTTGTGAATGAAAGATGTGTGTAGCCGTATACCCAATTCCACAGGTATCCTGACATCCTGAATTCACTGGGTCTAGGCACCACACTTAAATCTGCAGTGGTGCAGATGAGATGCATTCCTTTTAAGGGGAGTGAACATAACAGTAAGATACAAGAGATCAAAATCAGTGCAAAATCAGTGCAATTCAAACCATGTGATTCAATCTGGGGTAGTGATGTTCCTGGTGACCATAAGTTGTGGTCCACCCCCCAGAAAATCATACGGTTGCTACTTTCCCAACTTGGGGTGGATAAAGTTACGCTTCGTGTAAAGACATTGAACTATTACATGAGTGTTCATTAACCAAACTGTCAAAGCCCTTAGGGATGTTGCAGGACCGGATGGAGGTGTGTGTGCCATGATGGGAGAACACTGCTGCCCCTTCATCCCAGACGAAACCAGTCAATTCTGTTTAAATTTGCAACTCCCTCACTTGCGATTTTGTTACTGTTCTGTATTTTTTCGGTGTGTAATCCCCTGTATGAAAGTTATGATTCGAAACACTATCCAGCACACGCTGGTAGCTTACAGTGACATACAGTATCACCACATGGCAAACCAAACTGGAGATTCTCGCGCTCTTTCGAAGTATGACGAGTCTCAGTATGTCGAGTCGTCCGGGTAATTGTACTTGTCTTGACTTAAAAATTGTGTTCGCTCATTAAGAGGGACGCAGAGGATTTTTTCTCGACTGACGCTAAATACCTCGAGTTTTTCGCCTCTGCCTTGACAAGTGATTTTATTATTTTCCATACCCCTTGATAAGTAACTGTTGATGATGTTTGTATTCTAGAACCTGGAGGGGAGGGATACAAATTGATGTGTTTAAAGAAAATTCTTTCGAAGTAACTACAGGGGGAAATGTGGAGTACGGAATGTATTCTTATGCTTTTTATTAATCAATTGGTTTATTTAGTGAAGTCAGTAGAATAGAATTTTGCATGGCCTAGCGGAAATTTCCGTCCGTGACACCTATGAGTTAGGGGCGTGTCATCTACCATGACACGCCCATTTCTTTGTTCACAGTTTCCCGCCTAAAGTTGGTACCTATGTCACATGACCCTTTGTCAATAAAACTGGTGGATCTGTTGGAGGCAGGCGGGGGAATTCAAACTGGTCAGGCTGGAGGATAGACACATCTCCTGGCGCTGGCTGCTCTGACTCCCTCCTTCAGCTGAAGCTAGATAAAACTCATCACGGCTGACTCTGTGTGCTTCCTCTAATTCGAAATTATTGGATGTTTATCGATTAGTTCCAACAAAAGTAGTAGTAACAGTAAGTACTACTGTAATGAAATTGTAAATCCAGAAATCCTACTCCAGAAAATTTACACCAGCATAGAAAACGTTGAGATTAATCTTTGAATTAAGGTTCTCAGCAAATCATTTTGAATATATATTTCCTAAAATAATGGGAATTTATTTAAAATTAAACTAGAAGTAAAAGTGTTCGATGGCATTTTCAGGTATTGTTCTATAAGCCCTCTAGTCTGTCCAAGGCACTTAGAATTTCACATGTCTTCTAGTGTTGTTTTTTTCTCAGTGTCAGACATCAATCCCCAGCTTTGATAAATTACATTGCGTGTCCAAATGGCTACTACTTTAAACGCAAGGATAAAATCAAAAATATAAAAAATTGGCAGCACATTGTAGTACGTACTTGTATTTAGAAATATGTCCAGCGGGGGACAGTACATGCCCTTGTTATTCCTAAATGAATGTTATCTGTACGGGCCGTATATGGCCCGCGGGCCGAGGTTGAAAAACATCTACACACACGATCCAGGGGCAGGGCGAGCGCGCAAATCCCGTTTCGGCAAAACGTCCGTTCGGCGAACTGTCCATCAGCCAAACGTCCGTCGGCGAAACGTCTTTCGGCGAATCGTCCGGTCACGGTGCCTCTCAGGTCCATCAAGAAGTTATTTTTTTATCGCCATCAAAGCTAATGCTGAACGTTGAGTCGTTCCAGTTGTATTTCTGGCATACGTTTTTATTCTATTTAGGGCTGAAAAAGCAGTGGACACGGGATGGTCACTGCCAAACACACTAATGTGTACAGCCGCCCCATGATCTCACTCAGATTTTTTGGAAGTCAAGTAGATCAGTGGGAGATTTTCCTGCAAAATCATCTAAGGCAGGGGTCACCAAACTACGGCCTGCGGGCCGGTTACGGCCCGTCAGCACATTTGGCCAGGCCCTCTGAACAATACCAGAGATGCTATCGGATTTATTTCCTATTTGGAAAAACAAAATTTTCCAGAATTTTTTTTTCCAAAAAAAAAAAAAATCCTAGGCCCGCTCTGTCAAAGAGAGAACGGAATAATGGCGAAAAAGTTAGGTAAGAGAAAAATTGATTCAGAATGCAGGGTATTTAACCTGGAGTGGACAAACTATTATTTTTTTGTTCAATGCAAAGAAAAGGCTGTTTGTCTCATCTGTCAAGAGACGGTGGCGGTATTCAAAGAATACAATCTTCGCCGACACTATGAATCCCGTCACAAAGACAAGTACGATAGCTTGCAAGGCCAAATATGAGCAGACAAACTCAAAGCGAAAAAGTGAACTACTATCTCAGCAGAATACATTTGTACGCCAAGCTCAGCTGAACCAGGCATCCGTTCGGGCCAGCTTTCGAGTTGCTAAACTGATAGCAAGCAGCGGTAAGCCTTTCACTGACGGAGAGTTTCTTAAGAAATGTATGGATGCTGTCGCGGAGGAGGCGTGTCCTGACAAGAAAGATGCATTTAATGCCGTAAGTCTGTCGGCGAGTACAATCACCAGACGCGTTGAAGAAATCGGGAGTAATATATATGCCCCGCTGCAGCAGAACACGAAAGAATTTGACTTTTTTTCATTAGCACTGGATGAAAGCACGGAAGTGCAAGACACAGCGCAACTGCTCATTTTTATTCGTGGAGTTAGCGCAAACTTTGAGATATGTGAGGATCTGGCAGCCCTCCAAAGTCTCAAAGGGACTACAACGGGAGAGGATATTTTTGACAAAGTGTGCCAAACCATGGAGAAGTTGGACCTGCACTGGTCAAAGCTAGCTAGCATCACGACTGACGGGGCTCCTAGCATGGTGGGCGAAACTCGCGGTCTAATGGGACGCATGAACCGGGAGTTGGAAAAAAGGGGTCTCACCCCCCGCTACGAGTCCACTGCCTAATTCACCAGCAAGCACTGTGCTGCAAAGTGTTGACGTGAGAGAGATTCTGCTCTGACAACTGAGCTGAACTTTTATCTGTTAAGATTGTGCATGGCACAACAGAAAGTTAATGTTCCATGGCTTTTTTTTCTATGAAGAACCCAGAGAGAGTTATTAAGTTATTATTTATTTCATAAATAGTGTTATTTATTTCCTGTTTTTTCTGTGAAGAACTCAGAGAGGGTTATTTAGTTATTATTTATTTCATTAATAGTGTTATTA
This sequence comes from Stigmatopora argus, assembly GCF_051989625.1. Taxonomy (NCBI): domain Eukaryota; kingdom Metazoa; phylum Chordata; class Actinopteri; order Syngnathiformes; family Syngnathidae; genus Stigmatopora; species Stigmatopora argus. The sequence continues at coordinate 1,034,513 of NC_135399.1, forward strand.
TTTGTTTCCTGACTTTTTTTCCGGTAAAGAACCTGGAAAGGGTTATTTGGTTATGTGTGGCTTTCTGGAAAACAATAAATTTTTTAAGCTCCCCTACGATCGTCACACTTTTTCTGTTACAAATTGACACCGGCCCCCCATCAGCGAAGGGAAAGGTTATGTGGCGCTCACAGGAAAAAGTTTGGGGACCCCTGATCTAAGGCATACATTACAATCAGTTCTGTTCTTAGCCGAGGCAAATCGAAAAGTGCTCCGTGGCTCTGCGTTAAGCGTATAATCCTGGCATACTGCATTAGTGTGGTACGCTGGAAGCACGGCAGTAGACAGAAAGGCCATGCAGAGAGTGATCAACACTGCCCAGAAGATCATCGGCTGCTCTCTGCCCTCACTGGATGACATTGCCAGCCCTCGCTACCTACACAGCCAGGAACATTGTCAGGGACCAATACCACCCTGGTCACAACCTGTTCCAGCTGCTGCCCTCTGGCAGACGGTACAGGTCTCAAAAAGCAGACCAATAGACTTAAGGACAGTTTCTTCCCCACAGTCATCAGGACTCTGAACTTGCGTTAGCACAACACACAATCCCTTCTGTGCAATAACTTTGGGGTGTGCAATAACAATGCACAATATCTTAGATTGTGCAATATTTTAGAATTTACCTAGCCGGGATGTGACTTTTCATATTTTTATATTACTATTTATGTTTTTTTTACTGTGAAAATGCACTTTGTGGAGTAGCAACACCAATTTTGTTATACGCAGCTCTGTATGATGACAATAAGGCTTTTGATTGATTGAGAAGGATGCATGTGGGAAAGTTTTCTGGTATTCCCGAAACGAGGAGGGAGAGAAACATCAGTCTTTCGTGGTCTTGAAATCTGGTCCGCGTCTGGCAAATAATATTGTCCAGAATCCTGTCGTGGAGTTGATGGAAGTGCGCGCGAAAATCTCACGCTTGACTTCTTTCTGCGCTTAGAGCACCCGCACTGCGTTCGTTGGCCTCGTAGATTTCCTCATATCGGCTCCTCTCACGTTCAACTGTCACAAAACTCCTTTACTCTTGCAAGACAAAACTGTACATCCAGTTTGTTCTTCTGTAGTATTGAAAAGAGCACGTTTGAATGCTCAAAATTGCCATTAAATGTGTGAAGCAACAAACAAAATTCAAAATCATCCATACGTGCTTTAAATCCATCAGCACACCGCACAGACTACTCGTCGTACTCGTCATGATGCTCCAGGATGTGATGAAACAGTTCCTTTTTAGCAGCTCTCTTCTCAAATACTGTATTGACTACTGTTGGATTTATTATGGGATGTTTATAATATTACTAATAAGGATTTAAGGGTATTAATCATTATTCCAACATTTGGTCCTTTGAGTAGCCGGGGTCAACACACCGATAAGGAATCCAGACGCTGCGGTTCAATATCTGGAGTGACCGTGCACGGCGAGAATCCCTTTTCCAGGCTGGATTATTTCTCAGCAGCGCCTGGATTCTGGTCGGTTGAAGACTATCCATTTTTTGGAAGCATCTATCAACATTTCTGGTGAGTCCGTGTGTGACGTCTGCATATTGTTGACGGGTTCCAAATGCGCGAAGGGCATCACACGCGATGGCCTTATTTTGAGAAATAAGGCTCGCGTCCTGGGGATGGCGATTTTTAAAACCCTGTGAATACTAGTCATTGATGGGTAGACACGTGTGTGGTCTATAAAATGTGGTAGTCGTCGTTGTTTTGGTTGTGTGCATAGTTGTTAAAGCCTAAGGAGGAAACAGGAGGAAAAAGAAAAAAAGGTACTACGAGGTTACACACGAATCCACTCCAAAATGGGTGGCTCAAACATTAAAGCGGCTATTGACGACGCTCCAAAGATGCGTCTTCCGTGTAAAGATTGGAAATGTGTTGAAAATCAGAGCGCTTTTAGAATGGGACATCTAAACTTATTGATAAAATAAATATGGTTTTGCTAGCTTAATATGCATAAGATATTGATACTACGGGATAATGTACGAACTAATGCATAGAGGTAATATATATGTATAATTAATGAATGGAGATAGAAGCGACACGGCTTGTTCCACAGATACTAATTATTGTTTTTGATGACGAGGCGGGGAAAGGCAAAACGTGCTGTTTTGTAAATGATAGCAGTCCTTGGCTGGTTGATAGGAGCGAGGCGATGGGCTGTTTTGTTCTAATAACAAGACAGGCCTGCTCAAAATGATTTGAATGAGGATTTTGAACATGAGGATGTTGAGCTAAATTTAATGGAAACACTGGAATTTGATTTGGTTAAACCAGAGATCACATTTTTTGTGAATGGAATTCAATTGGAATTTTTGTGTGATGCTGAAAGTTGTAAAACGGCATTTAAAATGGTTATTTCCAACTACTAGACGTACTTTGTTAATAGTACCTAAATGTACTGTCAATTTAATGGAATGAAATGGCTTATTGCGGCTTATCTTGGTTTTATCCCGTACGCTAGCGGGAATGTTTTGGTAACAGTCGAAAAGAAATACAAAACAACCAATTGTTTAGCGGGGTTGCCAAACCTGCATTTTTTGTCATACTCTAAACTGGTCAAATAATGCGTCGGCTGCGGGGGAGCGCGGCTGTCTTGGCTGCTGAAGGCGAAGAAACATGTGGACCGTGTGGCGGCTGATTTGACGGGGTTAGGCATTCAGTATGCGCGCGACCGCACGAGCGACTAAATTTTTTTGGACCCCTTCCGTGAAGACATTACAATAATTGGCCTTGGGGGTGCTCAAGCAAACTTGAGGGCAGAAATGGGTTTTGCTATGATATAGTTATGCTTGCAGCATATTGTGATTATGGGGTCTTGGCAAAATAATTTGATATAATTGTTTATCGGGAGAGGAATTAATTTAGTCTTCTCTAAAAAGTGTTATAATTGTGCACAGGAGGTGAAGCATTGTGGGCAGAAAGAAAAAGAGGTCGCTTAGGAATGTCAACATTGATAAGCTGCTTCGCAGCATTCGTGAAGGTCACAGTTATTGGATTGGATAACTTTATTCATCCCGTATTCGGGAAATTTCGTTGTTCCAGTGGCAAGAGGGTGAGGATGCAGGAATAGGAAAGGCATTTTAGACATAAATAGATAGGTAATAAGTAGGTCAAGAAATAAATACATGAATAAATATATAATTAAATAAGCGTGTTGCTTAGCACATATATACATACATACATACACATAAATGTACATGCATGCATACGGTAGGTCTTAACACAGCCATTTTTTTGTTAAAGAGCCTGACAGCTGATGGGAGGAAGGATCTGCGGAAGCGCTCCTTCCTGCAATGAGGGTGCCGCAGTCTATTGCTAAAGGAGCTTCGGAGGGACTCCACAGACTCATGCAGGGGGTGGGAGGTGCTGTCCATGATGGACATCATCCTGGTCAGCATCCTCCGCTCTCCCACTTCCTCCACAGAGTCCAAAGGACAGCCCAGAACAGAGCTGGCCCTCCTGACCAGCTTATTCAGCCTGTTCCTGTCCCTCTCCGTGCTCCCGCATCCCCAACAAGTTACAGTTAGCGGCTAAGAGCGCGCTTCCGTTGAACATTTCATAATAAAAGAAGCTGGGTTTCCGCAATGACCTTCGCATTTATTTTTTGGATTTAATCAGGAATGTCTTTCGAGGTGATAGAAAATCTGTTTAGCAAAGATTGATTTGGTAAAAGCTTTGGAATTGGGAATAGCGCAAGATTGCCATTTTTTGACGAATTTGTGGATTTCAAAGGGCTCTTAATTAAAGAGAGCTAGTTTTTGGAGGATAAAAGGATATTAATACTGTTTTTGAATGGTTGAATTGTTCAAAATACTTTAAAATAGGAGATTGGCTGGTTAAAGAAAAAGGAATGGAATTTTTTTTAGAATATTATGGCATGTTGGTGACAATTTGTGGGTCCTTTATTAAACATTGAAAATTGTATTTAGGAAAGGCCTAGTAAAAGGTTGATTTCTCTAATTTAATTATTGTAGATTTTTATTGTGCTAACAGAGAGCTATAGGAAGTAGCTCTTATCTTAAGTAAACATAGTATGAGGTGATTTGCAAATATATATTAGGTATTAAGAGTTATTTGGTTGTTAAAAAGATCAGACATGAAATTAACGATGCAGAAATGGCATGAGAAATTCAATTCCAAATTATTAGGTAAATTGAACCTGGCTGGGGTAGATAAGATAATTGATTTAGGATAGGCATAGTTTCCCTAGAAGAAACATGGAGTGTTTTTAAGTGCACAACAGACATTCCCTGTTTGGCCTGAAGGGGGAAATATGCTTTGGTATAGGTCATATTGATGACTATTGGGACGTTACTGTCTATTGCTTTAGGGGCATACAAATTAAGAATTTAGCCAAAACTTACTGCATTGCAATTATGGGGTTAATACACCTAACTGTTACGGTGATAACGATTCGCAATAACAAGCTTAGATAAAGGGGAATATCTACAACAAATTCTGGTGGGGCCTTTCATGGTGTGAAACAAGTGTGAAACAATGTCTATGTTTCAAAAAAAAATAACATTTCCAAATTATAAAATATCAACCTTTGAGAAATGCTTTAAGTAGATGGGTTGACTAGAAAGGGCAATTCGATAGCATTGAAAGGGGGTGTACCTTAATGCAGAACATGGGGGTAAAGTGTTTACAAAGGGTTAAAATACTTAAAGGGGTTTTTACAAACGGTTAAAATACTTAAAGGGTGTGTGTGTGTGTTTCAATGTGTCACAACTTTTCCGTTATTGCATTATTGGCGAATAGATAGTTAATCACAGCCACTCGCATGGCAGTCCACATGCTGACTGATTGGGGTAAGGGGCGGTGGCAATTGAACAAATTTCAATTTTTAGATATGTGGCACGCGAATCTAATACATTAATTACCTAGTTTCTTCAGGTATCAACCTTGCGGTTCGACGATCCACTAATGCGGGGTGGAACCAGACCTTCCGGAGTGTGGAGTATTCCTGTTGTCCTCAAGAATTCGTAGGTTTTCTCCGGGTACTCCAGTTTTACTCCAACAAACCAAAATTATGGATGATTGGGGGAGCACTCTAAATTCCTTGATTATGAGTGCGAGCGTGGATGAGTGTCTGTCTTTTGTGTTTTAATTGGCTAGCCACCAAGATATATCAATATTTTAATATCAAGGTGGAAGATTTCTGAAATCGCTGATAAGCCTTTCGAGGATGGCGGTGGCAGAGTAGGACAGAAACAAAAAGAGAAAAATTTCGCCAAATGAATTTTTTTGATTTCTGCAATGGGAAATTTGGGAACCTGGGGGACTAAAAAGAAAAGACTTATCTAGGAGGGCTGCCATTTTGAGTCATGGTAAATTTCATGCCTCAAAAAGGGGGAGATTATAGATTCAATCTATATGCAGATATAGGGCCAAAACACGGGCGATTCCCCCTTATGTCAAGCTACAAAAGCTACATATCCATTTCAAAGGATACATATGGATTTTATAGAGAATATGTGTGGTACATAACTAGTCCTAAAACAGATTGGGGAAACCTTGTTGCAGAAACTGGTCTAGATTGGCAAGCTTGGATGACACACGAAAAACCATCAGGCCTTTGATAAAATTAACCCATCGGTGAGGGCATTACAAATCATTATTCAGATCCTTGTCTGACATTTTTCCTAAGTCCATGGGCAGGTGGAGAAGACCCTTTTTACAAAATTCTACATTTGTGTCTCAACAACAATGACCATGTCTATGGAGACGGCAAGAAAATCGTCAGAGATAGAAACACCCGGATCCGCCATAGTAAAATTAAAATCTGAGATGACCAGAGATGATGAATTCATTTCCGCAACGGGAGGCGGTAAGAAATAATTGGTTATTGTTGATGGAAAATGCAGCTATTATAAATCAAACCTGTATAACATGTAGGGGGCCAACCTCTCTTAAGAGTAGTACCCGCGCAAATTACCCCTGATTGTGTAAAGGAGAAGATGTAAGCCAAAGTGTGAGAATTGAAATAATGTATACCCTGTTCCAAGACCAAAGGACAAAGCTAACTTTTCAACACATGTTGTGTTTGATCATTTTACCTGCTTAAACCTTACAGGGCATGGTCTGAAGCTGGAGGCGATAAATGAGACGTGGTGTGCCCACGTCCTAAAACCGACTACACCCTGATACCACGTTCTGACCTATGATGGTGGTGGGGTGGAGATAAATTATACGACTCCTGCTGAAACGCGGCAGGACTTTGTGCCTTGGGGTCACTGCTTTTACCAGTGTCTGTTTTTCCATCTACAGTGGAGGAGATACAATTGGCTGAAATCCAGTATGATGGTGGGTCCCTCCCGACGGCGTCGATCGGTATGGAGAGAGGGAGATCCAACATACATTGATGCGATTGGCATCCCCGGGGCGTACCAGATGAGTATAAGTTGGCTAATCAGGTCGCAGCAGGTTGGGAGTCTATTTTTCTTTTAAGTACCCCAAAACAAAAATGTGATAAATTACCTGCATTACAATGTCCAAAACCTTGGAAATTATACTGAACAGGGATTTGTGGCGATAAAGGAACAACTGGCAGCCACTAGTCTGATGGCGTTCCAGGATCGTGCAGCGGTTGAAATGCTTCTTGAAGGAGCAGGGGGCGTATGCAATGTTTGAAAATGTTGCACTCAACAACACGTCCCCCACTGGGTCCCACACCAGGGCCAACGATGGCCTGCAGACCCTAAACCGCAAGATGAAAAAGCATCCTGGAGTAGAATTATCCGCTTGACAGATTTGTGGGATAAGGCCTTCGTACTAATAATGATTTGGCCTAATCTGTGGCATTTTCCGTAGCCATTTTTGCTACAATTTTGACATTATGTGGGTGTTGTGTTATTCCCTGCTTAAGATCCTTGATAAGCCGACTTATAACCACTGGGATTGCCCCTACAAATTCTAAATTGCATGAATTATATCCTCTGCTGATGAAACGTACTGAGGGGAGCAGTGAATTCCAGGAGCATGGTAATTCCGAGAATGAATTGGGCGAAAATGATTTTGTTTCTTTGTTTTTCAGACCAGCCGAACGAGTAGGGCCTAAGCGGGTAAAATTAAAGCAGCCAACGGAGATATCCCTCTCTTCTTGGATTTGCCATAAAATGAATAACAAACATATAATAAAAGGGGGGAAATGTTGGATTTATTAGGGGATGTTTCTATGTTTTGTAAGCATTTTTAATAAGTAATAAGGCTATGAATTAATTCATGATGATATTATAGATGTATGCATTTTAATTACTTTTGTATAAGTGTCTTTAATTTGAGACTGGGACAAACTCGAGGTCACCCTGCTCCAGCTTGTTGACATAACACCTCAAGGACTGTTACTGGGAGATAGACCTCGCAACCCAGACACCCAGATGCAAGTTCGCAATGATCTACGAAGGACTCATAAATTGTTTTGTCTGGGACGCCGGCAGTTTACCTTATAAAGAAATTATTATGCTTATACTGCAAATTATTACACAGGTGTTTTGGTTTCAATCTAATAATGGCAATTGTTTTGAATCAGATTAGATTGAAATGTTTTCAGTTATGTGCAACTAAATACAGAGAAGAGGAGACTGCACGTCAGAAATGCTCAGGAAGGAAGGCGCGTTCTGAGTATGGCTCCTTGCAAGTTGTAACCAGATATGTGAAATATGTCTTCCAATTTTAATTAAACTGCCACGTTAGTGCCACACGAGGCAGACGCCACTGGCAGATATCGTCCAGCAGCTGTGTGCGTCGAGGTGATCTCGAAAAAAATGCAGCAAAGCCATTAAGATGGTCAAACAATATCTTGCATTATTTAAGCTTTGCCGCCCCCTGAGTCAGTACTAAAGCTAACAGTGTTCTCTCATGAACTTCAGCCTGCACCCCATTTAATCCAGAAGACATGACTGCTGCACCGCCATAACACTGTGCCACAACTTTACCCAGACATTCATTTTCCACCAAAAATTGAATAAGAACTGCAATGCCATCGGCTCACTTCCCACGGGTAACATTTTCAAATCTGACGAACCGCTCCTTGACAGCTTTGCCTGTGACATAACGCAGAACCAGTGCGAGCTGTGCTGCATTACTCGCGTCTGTCGTCTCATTCACCATTACAGAGACAAACAGTACTTTTTTTTATTTCCCTTCTGATCTCTTCCTGTCACTTCAGCAATAGCAGTGATCAGGTCGTTTTGTATTTCTCCCGACGTGCCACTAAACACTTTATTAGTGGACAGGTGGTAATGTAAATCCATGTTTCTCTCAGCAATGAGAGAAAGAAGTTCCACATATATTCCTTTGTTTGGGGATGCAGCGCTTTCATCGTGTCCCCGAAATGAAAGTTCCTGCTTGCCCCAAACAAATTACAGTCTATCAAACTTTTTAAGATTCCCCTATTTTTCTTTACTTTTTCGTTGTGGCGCTCCGTTTCCCTGCGCACTTGCTCGATGAACTGTAACTCCTCTCAGGTTTCCCCAGAAGTTTTGGAGAGCACCATTGCTTGTAAGTGTCCGGCAGTGCTTTGGTGTCTCGTTGCTGCTTTGGTTAAACAAGTCAAATTTGCAAATCCAGTGTTGCTCCAAACACCATGTCGATCGGTGGCAAAGAGTGTTCCTTGGAGCCCGTGAGCCAGGGGTAGCGCTCGTAGTTATTGAACTGAAAGTGGCGGACAAACCCCTTTCCCGGTTGTAAAAGGGTTGCTAGCTTCGGAGTTGACCACCCTTTCTTAATGATGTCATTTTTTTCTGGAAAAGTCAGTCTGGAAAATGGCTTTGTCAGCAAATCTGCAACCAAATCCATTTGTTTTCCTCCGTCGGCCATTGTGGGTGGAGTTTGCGAGCTCTAGCTTTGGCCTGCCTGCTCTATCACTAGCCAATTATAGTTTGTGTGAGCGATGGCATATCTCTATGCCTGCGGCCTTGGTGTCACCAAATCGAAATCTGATTGGTCAAAGCAAGTTTTATCGACGGTTGCTTTATGCAGCAGATCCTGCAGAACTGATTGTGAAGGCCTAAAGGCAGATTTTTGACCCTGGCAACAAATAATGGCTGAAATGTGATTGATTAAATATGAAAACACACATCGGGAAGCAGTGCAACCAGCACTAAAAGCAATGAAAGGAAGCTGACAGACAATTTGGAATTATTTATTAAGTATTCATGGACAAAATATAATTAACACCAGTCTGTGATACAGATATTTCTTAGGCCAGCAGAGAAGGCCCTGAAGGCCCTGACGGCACTCCACTGACATATATACATATAGCATCTTCCGCTTGCTACTTGAACTTAGCGCTGGAGATTTTTTTTTTATTATTTGTATTTTTTAAAGTTCATAAAAATGTGAAAATCCACGTTGAAACTCGTAACAAGAAGCCACTCTTGCTACTAGGACTCAGCACTGAACAATTTTCTTTTAATTTTTTTAAATAGGGTGACCCAACTTCGCGGTTTTTCGATTGTCGCGGCCATGTCTGCTCCACATTAACCGCGATAATCGAGGTATTACTGTGTGTGTATGTATGTACAGTGGGGAAAATAAGTAGTTAGTCAATCACCAATTGTGCAAGTTATCCTACTTGAAAAGATTAGAGGCCTGCAATCGTCAACATGGGTAAACCTCAACCATGAAAGACAGAATGTGTAAAAAAAAACAGTAAATCATATTGTTTGATTTTTAAGGAATTTATTTCCAAATTAGAGTGGAAAATAAGTATAATAATATTTGGTCACCTACAAACAAGCAAGAGTTCTGGTGTCAAAGAGGTCGAACTTCTATCGAGGTCTCCACTCGTTACCTGTATTAATAGCATCTGTTTTAACTCATTATCGGTATAAAAGACACCTGTCCACAATCTCAGTCTCTCACACAATGGCCAAGACCAAAGAGCTGTCGAAGGACACCAGAGACAAAAATGTCAACCTGCTGAAGCCATTACACATCCAGGCCTGTCTGCGGTTCGCTAGAGACCATTTAGATTGACCAGAAGAGGACTGGGAGAATGTGTTATGGTCAGATGAAACCAAAATATAACTTTTCGGTAGAAACACAGGTTGTCGTGTTTGGAGGAGAAAGAATACATGCATGTGTATGTGTAGAAAGAATACATGCATGTGTATGTGTATATATACACACATACATATATATATATATATATATATATATATATATATATATATATATATATATATATATATATATATATATATATATATATATATTTATATACACACACATACACACACACGTACACATTTTTCCCCACACATCCCTTTCTTGAAGGGTACGGAGAAAAGGGGTACAACCACTCAGCAACCTTGAGAGGGCAATGAAAAAAAGGTTTTGGGGAAAACAAATCCATTTATATATAATACTTGGTTGCATACAAATTGGATTAAAATATTTAAAAACAAAATAAATATTCATGGTACATACTTATGGTACAAATATGCAGCAGTCAGTTTGGCATGTTTTTTCCAAACCAAATTACTATGGAAACAGTGCAAATGAGGGAGGGAGGAGGGAGGAGACTTTCCATTGAGCACTAGCTAAAATACATTTGCAAAAAATTCAAATTTTATACAAAATCTTTTACTTTTAGGAGTTGTAAAAAATGTTTTGTTTGTTCTCATCAATATTTACATAAGCTATTTACCAAAAAGTTGTATGCTCTGTTTTTAAGTGTTTCATTTTTTCTGAACTTTCTTTTCTATTTAATTTCAAAAAAAGGTGAATAAGGCTATTGTAACACCCCAGGATTCATTAACGATACAAACAACAATGAATTTACAGTTTTTTACGAACAGAAAAGAGGTGCAAAATTTCTGAGTCAAGTGACCAAAGGCTGAGCATTCAAGCAAGGCATTCTACAGGAACCTGACGTGCTTTACCTCACCGACTTGGCAAGTCTCCCATAGCCTCTTTTTGATATTCAATCAAATCTGGTCCATGTTCGGAAAGTTAATCAGGTGACAGCAAACAAAAGGACACATTATTAAAAGAAAAAAACAGTAAGATTGTCATATTCTGCTGCTGATACACAGCAACTAATAAACATGTTTGTCATGTGTCTTTTATGCACCTTTTCTTACATATCTGATCGGTTATACATTTGAAATGTAAATTTTTCACAGCTAAACTTTTGTGCAGCGGCAAAACAAAAATAGTTGAAATAATATCCGGGGAATAGAATTAATATCAGAGTTGGTTAGAAAAAAAATTGCATATTTTCTGAATTTGTGCCCTCTTAGAGGTAAAAACCTCATACTGGGATTGGCTTTTTGGTGAAATTTCATGTTATTCATGAGAAAGATATGGCACTATACACGCAGAAAACAGATATGATCGTAAGCTGAAGATATGTGAAATAATTGTAATAACAAATGTCAACAGTCAAACATACACACAAGAAAAGATAACATGACGGATGTGTTGTGAAGAAACAAGGGGTAATGTGTATTCATGAAATTACTATATACTACAGTGAGCGGGTTAAAGAGAGAGCTACTCTGCTCTATAAGAGCCAAGGGTCCCTATTTCCTCACCTGGCCCTGCTTCCCCTGGGGATCATGAAATTGCCGGACTTGAAGCATATCAAATAATGAGTATCTAGGTTGCATAATGTGCACATATACAATGATATATTACTACCTCTTTCAATGTCTGTACTTTATGTATACAGTGTATCATAAATAAAATCCCATATTTGGATTATTTATGAGATTTAATTATGTGCCCTCCCAGTCAAACGTTTGCACACTAATTCTCACTATATAGCACTGAGTAAAGTTTTAGCTGGTAAAGTACTTCATTTTGGCACCTGGAAATATGAACTCCAATGAGGATGAAGAAGAGTGAATATCTGCAAGACGTGAGAAGTATTTCCCAGCACCGGATCATCTTATTTGGCCCCAATATGCCATGTCATCAGATGTCTAGAGTATACAATTAGAGTACCTACAGTAGACCGGTTTCAAGCTGCTATACTAACCAGTGCTGTTGAAGGTATGTTGAGCTTTCTTCACCAAGTGTAAAATGACAACATTAAGGAAAATTGGATTTCTTATTGCCCTAAACAATTTCACACTTGAAGCCCAGGTTTCAGAGTTTAGCTGAGTTCTTACTTTTAACAGTACAGGATACATCTTATCTCTGATTTCTCCTCATCATGCCTAATCACTGAATTGCTAAGAAGAGAGCAGGTTAGAGAACAGGGTTAGAAGAGCTGCTCTTTTTTTAAATGTATTTTAATAAAGCCCTGCAACTCTTTAGGCATATCTTTGAACAGACCGGACATGCGACCATCCTCTCTCTTTGCCTATGTCTGAACGTACTTTGTTTCCCAATTGCATTTGAATCTTACATACGACATATGGGGTGCCAAAAAATGAATACAGGCTCAACGTGCACAAAACTACACCGGTATATGAAAACATCATGGGATCAAATACAAAAAGTATCGGTACTGGGTGCTATTTTCAAGTAACACGTGAGTAGTCGAGGCAATACGACAAAATCCATAAAAAAATCCCAACTGTTTGTATCGATGGATGTTTTCTGTAGTGGGTGGGGGCTGCCAGTTTGGTTAATATATGTGAGTAAATCTAAGTCCCGCAGCGGATGGGTGCAAGAATGTATCCCCTTTTCTTTGTTCACCTTGTTCTCTTTTACTTTCCCTGCTATCTCTTTGCTTCTTTACAGCTCACTTTGGATTTTTTTCTAGCATGATGTCACATAACCCCTTTCTCTTACAAATAATTTTTCACATCCATACAGCCATGTGTTCTTCCCGTGAAAGCAAAAGAAAACAAACACTTTCATCACTATAAACTCTCTGACCTCACATATGACGCTCTCTAATATTCTAGCCACAAGAAAAACAAGAAAAGGAAAAAAAATATTGGGCGGAGTTCATCCTTCCCTCCCTTACAGCCCCAAAAAATAGCAGCAGAAGCAAATTTTGTAGCCTCTACCAATCTCAACTGAATTCGTTGTGAATATAACAGAGGAAAATGGTATAATCTATGAATTACAAAAAAAAACTGAAAAGGATCAGAAATGAAGAAAGAGCATGGTTGTGTTTCCAGACACGGAGACTGTGCCAGCTAAAAAAATAATCCTGCCCTTCTCTGCCATGGGATTGGTCCAGTAAGTCACATGTTTTTAATAGTTCCTCTTCAGACTTTGTAATATATGTTGGCAGGGCTCTGTGGTGGCATCTCTTGGACAATGTACACCGGATGGCCATAATCACCACTGACCTTCTCGTAGTGCGGGCAAAATACACTGTCAGCAGTTCTGAGAGGGATGATGATGTCGCTGGGCTCAGAGCCATTATTGTTCCCACCACTGCTGCTTCGCTTAGGCGTGGCCAAATTGCTAAGAGACAACGTAGCTCCATGTTGTGGTGAATGCTTGCGCTGATGCCGCCGATATTTGAGCAGTAGCAGCACCAGCATGATGATGATGATGATAAAGATGACACTGCCTGAGGCAATACTGACAAAGATGGCCACTCCAGAACCTACAATATTAGATGACTTTTCCCCTGTGTTGTTTGTATCACTTTCCCTGGATGCTGCACCTGTCGAATGGAGAAAGAGAAGCATTAGGGTCTAAATTACAGGATAAGCCTTTATATAGTATGAATCGTACACGTATGTATTTGCCTTGTGTGCTACCAAAACCGGCTTCTAAAAGTTTGAAGTTTTAGTAGTGAAATGAGGCATGGAAAGGAGTAAAAATGAAAACTGTTCAAACTGAGATAGAATTTAACTTATTCAGTGCCAAAGGCATGTTAAAACTCAGCATTTTTCATGTCAAAGATATATTTTTAGATCTAATATTTCTTCATGGTCATTGATGCAAGGCTGGCTGAAGCCGATATAAATTCAAAGTTTATAGACGATGTTACCTAGAGAAAATCGCAGGCAAAAGGCTGCAATGAAACCACATTTCATATAAATTAAGATCACTTTCGCCTGCACGCCATACGTCATAATGTATGAAAATGGCGGCAAAGAATAGGCTGGAAATTGGAGACATACATGAGAAGTATTTTACAATCACATAAGGAATCTACAGTGGTAGCCCTACTTCCGAAATCAATTCATTCCAGAAGTGGTTTCATAAGTTTGATTTTTACATACCATATTGACTTGAATATAAGCCGCTTTTGTCGGACCAAAAATGCTGACTGACTCGAGGGTACGGCTTATATGCGCATAAAAAGTCGCCATGCACAAAACTCCAAGTTGACAACACCATAACAGCATAACGTCATGACGGCTGATACGGTAATTTATTTCAAAACAGAGAAAAGATAAACAGATAAAACGCTAAACAAAATTTATTTTGACGTCTTGTTCAAAAGTGACAAGTATTGCAGTAATATGAAACATCGAAAGAATTGAGATATTTTGACATTAGAAGCAATATGGCTGCCACAACATCTTAAACTTCCGGTGAGAAAATTTTAATTTCTGTCATTAGAAAGCATCAGGTTCTCATCAAGATAGGCTTATTTCTTTTTCCAAATTGAATAATTTGATATTTTGCAGAGCGGCCCGGTGGTGCGAATGGTAAGCGCATCAGCCTCACAGCTCTGGGGTCCTGGGTTGTGTGGAGTTTGTATGTTCTCCCCGGGCCTGCGTGGGGTTCCTCCGGGTACTCCGGTTTCCTCCCACATTCCAAAAACATGCATGGTAGGCTGATTGGACACTATAAATTGCCCCTAGGTATGCGTGTGCATGGTTGTCCGTCTCCTTGTGCCCTGCGATTGGCTGGCCACCGACTCAGGGTGTCCCCCGCCTCTGGGATAGGCTCCAGCACCCCCTGCGATCCTAGTGAGGATAAAGCGGTTCAGAAAATGAGATAAGATGAGAGAGATATTTTGCATTTACAAAGACAAGCATATTAACTTCCTTATGTTATTGACCCTAATAATGTGCTTTTGATTCATACAGTATCTCAGAAATACCATGTGATGATTTACCACGAAGCAACACCTCATTACCGCTGGAAATTCGGAGCTGGACAGAAGTGCTGGGAGAAGAAGCAACGCTTCAGACCAACCATTCCATCATAGGATAAGATGGAAGAGCTGTCGGCGCTTTCCAGGCCGGAAACGGAGTCCAGGGCTTCTACTCTGCTACTGTTGTCTTCAGCTCCAGACTACTGAGGAACTGTGCGGATAAGCTTGGAAGAGTGACCCTGCATATTCTCTACCTCGGTCCCAGTCTGCAGTCTTTTAACCCTCAAAAACACTCTCAATAATTAAAGACACAGCATATCAGAGCTATACAGAGGAAATGCCTGGCATGACTGACAACACAATGCAGGTGTGAACGCTTGGAAAATGGACTGAAGCCATGGATCGAACACAATTTAACAGCTTTGCTAACGGATTACTAACAGATTGCTAACGGATGGCCAACATTGTAGTTCGGGCAGACAGCTTGTGCTGTCTTTAGAAATAAAACGCTAGTGCCAAGCCTAACATACGCTAGCGGATAACATAACACATGCTAGCGGCTAGCATAATATACATTAGCCTAGTGCATACCTGTCAACCTCTGCCGATAACTGCCCTTATAAATGATTATGATTTTGAAATCATAATCATTTATAAGGGCAGTTATCGGCAGAGGTTGACAGGTATGCTAGTGTCATGCTGGTGTCATACAGGACAGTAGAGAGACTTGACAGACGCACTCGTAACATTATGTAACATTATATAAACTTTAAATTTAACTATACGCACAAACTTAAAAATAAGTTTTAATCTTACGTTACACTAAATTTAAACCTTCTTGTGCAATAACCGACGCAAATATGTTAATGTATTCCACCGCAGCTTTCAAAGCGGAACTTCCTGCTTCTCCATGAGTCAGAACCAAGTGTTCGTTTCGTTCAGTTAGTTTTTTTTTAAATTATCGAACCAGTCACGACTCGCTTAGAAGGGTTTTGCTAGTGTCTTTTTCAGATGCTTGCTTTTAAGTCCATGTAGATTCCGCTGGCTTTTTCGCAGATTATCGACTCGGTCACGCTATCTCCAGTAAAAAAAAATGCAACCTGTATACCCAGTGCTCATAGATATCTTTATGCGAGGTAGATGCGACGAGCAAGACAGTGCGCTGTTATCATATACAGCCTCTTGGCCACCAGGCTGTCTCGTATGCTCATATCTCAAATTTGTCTCGTATCGCAACGGATATATTTGCTCTGAATTTACCTCGTATGTCAAATATCTCGTATGCTGGGGCACTCGTATGTCAAGGTATTACTGTACTATAAAAATATACCAACTAGCACAGTAGCAAGCTACCCATGCAATAAATTGCATTTCTGTTCATTTCTGATTCAAATGAAACATCAATATCATTAACACAGTTTGATTCTCCATTGTGAAGCACATATCTGGCAGTCCAAAGGGTTAGAGTACGTTGTGCAATTTAATATTTTGATCATGGTTGCAGTCCCGTGTTTGTCCACCATATTGCTCCTTTAATTAATAATAATAATAATAATCGGACATAGGCCCCATCCTCATCATCAATGCTATGATCTTTTTAAACAGCTCTTGCTTGGTGTCCATCCTATCTGGCAATCTCTCGATGTATAAAAGTGATTCATCTGTGGTTGTAGTGAGGTAGGAATTGATATAAGATTGCAGATAGCCTAAAGCAGGGACCATTCTGCTGTTGTAAACAGAGATTACGCTGCCTCATACTCTGCTCCTGTCCATATGCTTCTGCTAGGAGGTGATTTTTTTTCCATGGATAGTAAGCCCAAAAAGATTCTTATTTGTTTTAAATGACATTCGAATGAACAATATCATGCACTCTTGCAGATGTTAGTTTTAATTCTGTTTTTTTTTTTTAATAAATTACAATAACTAAACATTCCTGCAAAAGATAGCAGACGATGCATTTATTTTCTTCAAAACGTCACTTCAATTACGGATTTATGGCGTATATGCGAGAAAATAAGGGAAATATCAAATGACCAATTGTTGTCCTTAACTTACAGCACTTCCTTTGTACCACCAAATTGTTTTTATAAATTTGCCACTCACTTATCACTTTCACAGGATATAAACTGCAGCCTAGTATGAGTTCACCTGGTTTCTCTAGCACTTCATTAGTTTTCTGGTTGTCCTTAATGTCTGGGTGCTTGGGATAGTAGGGAACCCTGGTAGGGTGGTCATTGGATGGAATAGGGTCAGCAGGATCTGAAAAAATACAATCAAGACTGTTATTATATTAATTAATTAAAATGAATAACAAGAATGCAAAAACATTTTCTATTTGTGCTAGTGCATAAGTGCAAGGAGGAGGCTAACGTTAGGTAAGAGACAAAACACACTAACAAACACAAACAAATTAGGAATTCAAGACAATTTAGCAATAAACAGCTGCATTTTGCAGGAATACTTGACTCAGTCACTGTATGTCCTGCAATTTCTTCCTCTATCCAAAGGAGTAACAGTCTCAACATCTCGTTGTTCAGTGACAACCTTTTTGTTTTTTAAAGAGACAACAGTAGAAATTTCGCTATTGTCACAATTTTCACTGTTGTGGAGAAATATTTGTAAACTCTGCAAAATGACCATTGTGTGTGCATGCACGCAAGAACTATCTGAGGTCTTGTCCTGTGGTTGGTTGCAATATTTTTGAGTTTGGCAATTTTTTCCGTGGAGCTCCTCATCAGAGTTCATTAATGTTCTCCTTAACAGTATAAAAGTAGTGGTACCTACCTCCAGTTACGAATGTTTCCACATCTGAAACATTCAGGTTACGAAAAGCCTCAATGGGAAACCTTTTGTTTAAAGATAGTAACAAAAATCCAAGTTATCTGTATACAGTGTATTGTTTTCTTTAAATGAGGTGCTTTCCCATCACTTAGTAAGTAATCTGCGTCTCCATGACACTGGCAAAGAGGTTAGCACGCTGTAGGCAGACAAGAGAGCCAGCCCATGAAGACGTAGCGGCCACCTGCGTTCGACAGGAGTGAATGGCGCCAGTCCAACCCAAAAATGCTGCGCTATATCGCATGCTAGAGCTTTCCTGGCGTGGGTAGCGGCCACCGGCGGAGCTCCCTTTCCAGACACTTTTTCTGGGACTAAGGGGGACCACATCTGGCCGGGACAAATTTTCAGATTTGTCTGCCTACTGGTAACCAGCAGGAATAAAAAGCCACTGAAGGCTTCTCAGATTTGACAGTGGAGCATGTCAACACACTGCTCGAGAGCTACTCAACCCCTCCAATTGATGAGGACCTCATCGAAATGATGCAATCGGAGAGTGAGGAAGAAGAGGGAGCAGACAACAATGAGGATGAGAATGAAAAAATGGTCTTTAAGAAATCTGCAGATCTTCAATTTCGCACGCAGTTTGCAACAACGGGTCCAGGAGATTCATTTGTAGTGCGTTCACTGCGCTGGATAGGTTTCTTGTGCGCTGAGTGTGCGACCAGTCCGCAATTGCGCAGCTTAGGGGGAACGTTGGTGGGTGTTATGGTGGGCTTATGGTTAGCGCACCAACCTCATGGTTCTTAGATAAAGGGTGGGTTTCCTCCAAGCACTCCAGTTTCCTCCCACAACCCCAAATTATGCATGCTAGGATGGTTGAACACTCTATATTGGTTGTGTTGGCTTCATCAGGCCGTGATCTCCAACTCTCGCTGGAACGATTTGCAGCCGAGTGTGAAGCGGTAGGGATGAGAATCAGCACCTCCAAATCTGAGACTATGGTCCTCAGTCGGAAAAATGTGGGTTTCACTCCCGCTCAGGGATCAGGTTTTTCCCCAGGTGGAGGAGTTTAAGTATCTTGGGGTCTTGTTTACGGGTGAGGGAAGAATTGAGTGGGAGATCAACAGGCGGATCTGTGGGGTGTCTGCAGTGATGCGGACTCAGCATCGGTCCGTCGTGTTGAAGAAAGAGATGAGCCAAAAGGCGAGCCTCTCTATTTACCGGTCGATCTGCGTTCCCACCCTCATCTATTGTCACGAGCTGTGGGTTGTGAGGGTTAGGGTCGTGACCGAAAGAACGAGATCCCGGGTACAAGCGGCTGAAATTAGTTTCCTCACCAGGATGTCTGGATTCTCCCTTAAAAATAGGGTGAGCCGCTACCCGGACATTTTGTCGCCGGACAGTTCGTCGACCGGACACTTCGTCGAACGGACAATTCGTCGCCGGACACTTCGTCGCCGGACACTTCGTCTCCAGACAGTTCGCCTAACTTTAACCACTAACCTTAACCACTATTAAAGAAGACAAAGGAAATTCACATATTCTTTATTAAAGAAAATAAAACAGCTAAAACTCGCTCAACAACACAAACACATTAACATTTGGGCGTGTGCGTACTAAATGGGCTTGTCTCTAAACACACTACGCACGAAACGGGGTTCCTACATTGAGCGCTCCATTTTTAAAATAAAAGGCAATAAATAAAATTATTTTATTAAAAAATTTATTAAAAAGAAGACAAAGGAAATTTGGTTCCTCGGGGAGCACTGAGTGACTTCACTAAATTACTATTAACTGTTTGGTTTTTAATCGCGAATTGATGTGGCTACGATTCTGACTAGATGCTGACTAGATATTTGTTATGAAGTATGCCAAAAATACTGTATCTCTGACTTTGATATAGACGCACATGTTCGATTTTAAATCAAGCAATCTATTGTCCTTTCAAATAGCAAATTCTATTTACTCTATTAATAGGAGCGAATGGGCCTGTTCTTAAGATGGCCGACAAGCGACGACGTCTAGCTCCGTTGCCTGACAACGCGCATCGGAGATCTAGTCTGTATACTCGATACCTATGGGAATACCAAGTTAAAAAAAGAAGACAACGAAGAATGTGAATTTCCTTTGTCTTCTTTTTAAGAATTTTTTTAATAAAATAATTTTATTTATTGTTTTTTATTTTAAAAATGTTCGCGAGTCCGGCGACAAGCGACGACGTCTAGCTCCGTTGCCTCACAAGGCGCATCGGAAATCTAGTCTGTATACACGATACCTATGGGAATACCAAGCAAAAAAAAAGAAGACGACGAAGAATATGTGAATTTCCTTTGTCTTCTTTTTAAGGATTTTTTTAATAAAATAATTTTATTTATTGTTTTTTATTCTAAAAATGTTTGCGAGTCCGGCGACAAGCAACAACGTCTAGCTCCGTTGCCTCACAAGGCGCATCGGAAATCTAGTCTGTATACACGATACCTACAGGAATACAAAGCAAAAAAAAAGAAGACAACGAAGAATATGTGAATTTCCTGTCTTCTTTTTAATATTTTTTTAATAAAATCATTTTATTTATTGCCTTTTATTTTAAAAATGGAGCACTCGTGTGTAGTGTGTTTAGAGACGAGCCCATTTAGTACGGACACGCCCAAATGTTAATTAATTAATTTAATGTTTCTGTTGTCAAGCGGGTTTTTGCTGTTATATTTTCTTAAATAAAGAATATGTGAATTTCCTTTGTCCTCTTTAATAGTGGTTAAGGTTAAGCGAACTGTCTGGCGACGAAGTGTCTGGCGACGAATTGTCCGGCAACGAATTGTCCGGTCGACGAAGTGTCCGGTCGACGAACTGTCTGGTCGACGAACTGTCCGTCGACGAAACGTCTGGTCACGGCTCGGCCATTCGGGAGGGGCTCGGAGTAGAGCCGCTGCTTCTCCAGATCGAGAGGAGCCAGATGAGTTGGCTCGGACATCTTAACAGAATGCCCCCTGGACGTCTCCCTAGGAAGGTCTTCCGGGCACGTCCCACTGGGACGAGGCCGCGGGGCTGACCTCGGACACAATGGGGAAACAAAGTCTCCTGGCTAGCCCAGGAATGTCTTGGGGTCCTCCTGGAAGAGCTGGATGAAGTGGCTGGGAGAGAGAAGTCTGGGGTTCCCTGCAGATGCTGCTGCCCAGGCGACCCGACTTTGGATAAGTGGAAGAAGATGAGATGAGATGAAACAATAATAATCTGCCTAATATTATTTGGGTTGTTACCGTTATCTTCATACAGTTAATAAACGTCTATGTAGGAGGCAGGTGCATGCTGTTTTATTATTTATAACACAGATTTGATCCGGGGACCCTGTCAAATTTAAAAAGGTTATACAGTGGTACCTCTACATACGAGCAGCTCTACATACAAGAGGCTCGAGATACGAGGAAAATTTAGAGCAAATAATTAGCTCTAGATACGAGAAAAATTTCGAGATGCGAGAAAGCCAGGTGGCCATGACATGAGAGGCTGTTTATCATTGGATTGGATTGGATAACTTTATTCATCCCGTATTCGGGAAATTTCATTGTGGCAGTAGCAATAGGATGATTAGACAGAACAACAAAGTACAAAGCAAATCAAAGTAAATGGCATCATTGAGAATCACCAAATCAAATCATTTAGACATTAAAGCAGCAAAAACACAAAACGAGCAAGTGGACGGAGCTACCGCCGCCGGCTGCCACTTGAACGGCGCCAACTTGATTGCTAAAACGGATATAGACTCAAAAAGACGTTGTAAAGTTGGACAAAACCTGGAACCACACACATGAAGTCTTCCACAAGATGGGGAACTTCTGCAGACTGGGACCGAGGTAGAGAATATGCAAAGTCACTCTTCCAATCTTATCCGCACAGTTCCTCAGTAGTCTCGAGCTGAAGAAAACAGCAGCAGGGCAGAACTCCTCGACTCTGCTTCCGGCCTGGTAAGCGCCGACAGCTGTTCCATCTTATCTACGATGGAATGGTTGGTCAGAAGCGTTGCCTCTCCTCCCGGCACTTTTGTCCAGCTCCGAAACTCCGGTGGCACCGAGGTGTTGCTCCTTCTGCTGCGTATTGTAACAGCTAGTCCCATGTGTGTGACAGCGTCGGCATGGCTGAATGGTTCCAAAAAAAAGAAGTAGCCGAAAGAGGCCAGGCTAACAGAACAAGGAAAGTTGTAAAAACATTAAAGTAAAAAGTATAAAGTACAAAGTAAAGTAAAAAGGAATGTATTAAAGAAATATTAAAATGTAATTAAAAAAAAGATAGAAGGGCTGTAAAACACGAAAAACATAAGAGTGGACAGAGCTACTGCCACTGGCTTCCGCATGATGGCGCCATCTTGGAAAATAAATGAAATAAATAAAATAAATAAAAATAAATTTTAAAAAAAGCGCACTGTCTTTTTTTGCCGCATCTCTTTCGTGTATAACAGATAGCTACGAGCACTAAACGGTTTCTTCACACGAGTTTCTCCTACACATGGACCAGAAAACGCACAACGCGCATGCACGGGCAAAAAGAGGGCTTTCTGGGTAATGAAGTATACTCGTGCACACAACACCGATAGCCAATGGGACCCTTTCTCAAAATAAAACTTCATTACCCACAACACAATCAATACGTGGGTAGGCTGTTATTCCTTCCTTAGCCTGCTAGCTCCCGCGATCGCTCATTCAAGACTACTTCTCGTTGGCAAATGGTCATGCATTATCTTATTGTGAGGACATTTGTGTGCATCATTTGCGGAATATTTTGAAGGGAATACAACAGCAAACAGCCCATCGATAGCGAACGTGAGGGTGGAGGCGTGGCAAACAGCTAACCCGGAGAAGAAAGGTAAAACAAATTAAAACAAAATTAGAATTCAGTTTTGTGTAAAGTTACATTAAACGTATGTTTGATTGTGTCTGTATATATTAATCCAAGTTAATTTCAATTTGTTATTTTCGGTTATGAGTGCGTTGCCGTAGAACAAGTATTTGCCCCCTTCCTGATTTCTGTATTTTTTGCATATTTGTCACACACAGGTTTCAGAACATCAAAACAATTTTCATATAAAACAGAGACAACCCAAGGAAAGAGAAAATGCAGTTTCTAAATGATGATTTTATTTGTCAAGGCAGAAAAAATTACAAACTTGCCTGGCCCTCTGTGAAAAAGTAATTGCCCCCCTATGTTAAATCTAAAAAAACTGTGACTCACAATTGTAGGAAAGCGGAGTTCAACTTCACAGGCCACACCCACAACTGTTTACCAACACGTGTTGAATCAAGAAAACACTTAAATAGAATATGAGAGACAAAGTGAAGTAGGCTACAAGATCAGAGCATCATGCCACGATCCAAAGAATTTCAAGAAATGCGAAAAAATGTGAGGGGCATCTATCATTCTGGAAAAGGTTACAAAGCAATTTCCAAGGCTTTGGGGCTCCAGTGAATCACTGTCAGAGCCATTATACGCAAATGGAGAGAACTGGGAACAGTGGCACACCTTCCCCGGAGTGGTCGGCCAGCTAAAATCACTCCAAGAGTGCGACGACAACTCATCCAGGAGGTCACAAAAGAACCTAGAAAAACACCAAAAGAACTGTAGGCCTCTCTGACCTCAGTTGAGGTCAATGTTCATGACTCTACTATAAGAAAAACACTGGCTAAAGCAGGCATCCATTACAGAGTTCCAAGGAGAAAACCATTGCTGTCCAAAAAGAATATAAAGACTCGTCTGTTTGTAAAAAAAACCTGATTAACCTCCACTTTTGGAAGAACATTCTATGGACTGATGAGTCAAAAGTTGAACTTATTGGAAGTTGTGCGGCCCGTTACATTTGGCGAAAAAAATGGCACAGGATTCCATCAAAAGAACACTATACTAACAGTGAATCTGTATATGTATGTACCGTAAAACCTCTATTTCAACGGCATGCCGTTCTATTTTTCAAACTTTCCCCCGTAGTGCCGTTCAATTAGAGGGTGCCGCTCTATTTTTCGACTAGCTGTTCAGAGTTTTGAGAAGATGCGGTAAATTTTATGGATGAAAAGAGAAACCAGGTAACATATACAGTGGTACCTCTACATACGAGCTTAATTCGTTCTGGGACTGAGCTCGTATGTCGATCTTCTCGTAACTCGAGCGAACAATTCCAATTGAAATGAACTAAAAACAAATTAATTAGTTCCAATCCTCCGAAAAACAAACTTAACCTATTTTTTTTTACCTTCTCCTGGCCGGGTTAGCTGTTTGCCACGCCTCCACCCTCACGTTCGCTATCGCTGGGCTGTTTGCTGTTGTATTCCCTTCAAAATATTCCGAAAATGATGCACACAAATGTCCTCACAATAGGATAACGCACGACCACTTGCCAAAGAGAAGTAGTCTTGAATGAGCGATCGCGGGAGCTAACAGGCTAAGGAAGGAAAAACGCAACAGCTCAGCCTACCCACGTATTGATTGTGCGTAATGAAGTTTTATTCTGAGAAAGGGTGCCATTGGCTATCGGTGTTGTGTGCACGAGTATACTTCATTACCCAGAAAGCCCTTTTTTTGCCCACGCATGCGCGTTGGGCGTTTTCTGGTCCATGTGTAGGAGAAACTCGTGTGAAGAAATCATTCAGTGCTCGTAAATATCTGTTATACACGAAAGAGATGCGGCAAAAAAAGACCTCTCATGTCATGGCCACCTGGCTTTATCGCATCTCGAAATTTTTCTCGTATCTAGAGCAAATTATTTGCTCTAAAAAAAGTCTAAATGTTCCTCGTATCTCGAGCATCTCGTACATCTCGTAGGTAGAGCTGCTCGTATGTAGAGGTACCACTGTACATATTTATTTAACAAAAGGCACAAATACAAGGCGATTACTGGTAAGTAATTACAAATTCACTGGTGAAAATGAAGTGACACGTCGCTGTTGTAGGTGTCCTCGTCATTTACATCACCTTCCGCATCAGCGTCTATCGAGTTTCTGAGTGAGTTCACGATCATCGTCGCCAGCATTGGCTTGCGCTTGCTGGACAAGTTGGAAATCGGGCCGTCTGACCTGAAACAATGGATCTGGCAATCCTTTGAGCCGTGGAGAGCGTTGGTTATTCTGCATCCATTGAACGACTTGATGATTAGATCTTTTGGCAGATGATCCCAAGCATCGACAATCCATTTCAAATAAACTTCCATTGTTGGTGCTCGCATGTTGCCGAATTTGGTGTAGTTCTTCTCGCCATTCAACATCCAGTTCTCGTAGAACTGTCCGACATTGGCCTTGAATGGGGCGTTTCAGTAGACCTCGGGGGCCTGTATAAATTTGGTGCAGCCTCCTGGAATCACGGCCACATCAATATGGAGCTTCTTCAAGTGCTTCTGGGTGGCATCGCTAATGTGACAACAGTATGAATCCCAGGCAAGAAGGCACTTTCCATCCAACCACCTTCTCAGGTTGAGAAAAACCTATTTCACCGGCATGCCGATCTATTTTTCAAACTTTCCCCCGTAGTGACGTTCAATTAGAGGTGCCGTTCAATTAGAGGTGCCATTCAATTAGAGATGCCGTTTAATTAGAGATGCCATTCAATTAGAGGGTGCCATTCTATTTTTCAATTCTTCCACCAAAGTGCTGTTTTATTAGAGTTGCCGCTCAAATAGAGGTTGTACGGTGTATATATATATATATATATATATATATATATATATATACATACGAGTGCCCTGACATACGAGCAATTTGAGATACGAGTAAAATTTCGGGCAAATATTTATCTTGAGATACGAGACAAATTTTGATATACGAGCATACAGCAGACGCAAGAGGCTGCTCATAAGAACATCATGGGCACCGTCTTTCTGGTCGCAACTCCCGGTTGTGTTATGTCTCTGGTCGCAACTCCCTATTTTAATGTCTCTATGAGCACTGGGTGGAGCGTTGCATTTTTTTGCATGTTTTTTCCCCTTTGTCAGTGCGAATGGCGGGAGGAGTATATACTACTCGTTGGCAAGCGGTCGTGCGTTATCCTATTGTGAGGACATTTGTGTGCATCATATTCGGAATATTTTGAAGGGAATACAAAAGCTAACAACCCTCGATAGGTTGCATCTGAAAGTCAGGGTGGAGGCGGGGAAAATAGAGCCAACCCGGGAGAAGAAAGGTATAAAAATTTAAAACAGAATTAGAATTACGTTTAGTAGAAGGTTAGATTAAACTTATTTTTGAGTGTGTCTGCATCGTAATCCAAGTTCATTTAAATTTGTTTGTTATGCTACGAGCGCGTTGCCTCGTCACATATACATTTACATATACAGTGTAGACCAGGGGTCCCCAAACTTTTTCTTGTGAGGGCGACATAACTTTTCCCTTCTCTGATGGGGGGCCGGTGTCAGTTTGTAACAGAAAAAGTGTGACGATCGTAGGGGAGCTTAATTTTTTTAAATTGTTTTCCGGAAAGCCACACATAACCAAATAACCCTTTCCAGGTTCTTTACAGAAAAAAAGTCAGGAAACATATAATAACACTATTAATGAAATAAATAATAACTAAATAACCCTCTCTGAGTTCTTCACAGAAAAAACAGGAAATAAATAACACTATTTATGAAATAAATAATAACTAAATAACTCTCTCTGGGTTCTTCATAGAAAAAAAAGCCATGGAACATTAACTTTCTGTTGTGCCATGCACAATCTTCTCCCTTTGCTCTGAAGTTTATGCACGACACCACAACCGTCATTACAGAATTCCACGTCAACATTTTGCAGCACAGTGCTTGGTGGTGAATTTGGCAGTAGACTCGTAGCGGGGCGATGAGACCCCTTTTTTCCAACTCCCGGTTCATGCGTCCCATTATTAGACCGCGAGTTTCGCCCACCATGCTAGGAGCCCCGTCAGTCGTGATGCTAGCTAGCTTTGACCAGTCCAGGTCCAACTTCTCCATGGTTTGGCACACTTTGTCAAAAATATTCTCTCCCGTTGTAGTCCCTTTGAGACTTTGGAGGGCTGCCAGATCCTCGCAAATCTAAAAGTTTGCGCTAACTCCACGAATAAAAATGAGCAGTTGCGCTGTGTCTTGCACGTCCGTGCTTTCATCCAGTGCTAATGAAAAAAAGTCAAATTATTTCGTCTTCTGCAGCAGCTGGGCATATACATTACTCCCGATTTCTTCAACGCGTCTGGTCATTGTACTCACCGACAGACTTACGGCATTAAATGCATCTTTCTTCTGGGGACACACCTCCTCCGCGACAGTATCCATACATTTCTTAACAAACTCTCCGTCAGTGAAATGCTTACCGCTGCTTGCTATCAATTTAGCAACCCAAAAGCTGGCCCGAACGGATGCCTGGTTCTGCTGAGATAGTAGTCCACTTTTTCGCTTTGAGAGTTTGTCTGCTCGTATTTGGCCTTGCAATCTATCGTACTTGTCTTTGTGACGGGATTCATAGTGTCGGCAAAGATTGTATTCTTTGAATACCGCCACCGTCTCTTGACAAATGAGACAAACAGCCTTTTCTTTGCATTGAACAAAAAAATAATCGTTTGTCCACTCCAGGTTAAATACCCTGCATTCTGAATCAATTTTTCTCTCACCTAACTTTTTCGCCATTATTCCGTTCTCAAACAGGTTGCAGTTTTAATATGCTTGAATAGTCCGCGATGGTCCCAGGGCTCCGCCCTCACCTGCGATCGTCCAGATGTCTCGGTAACACTGCTCGTGCATGCAACGGTGGACGTGCCCGCATGCATCAAAGGGAAACACTCTCCCCGCGCGTGTCACCAAAGAAGCAATGCGAAGCCCCGCTTCACTGGGATGATTTGTGGGCTCAGCAGGGGTGCAATGAACCAAACACAAGATTAAAACGTCCCAGTCTTCAAGGCCAAATAGGAAAAAAAATCCGATAGCGTCTCTGGTATTGTTCAGAGGGCCGGTCCAAATGTGCCGGCGGGCCGCATCCCAAAAAAAAAAAAAAAAAAAAAAAATCCGATAGCGTCTCTGGTATTGTTCAGAGGGCCGGTCCAAATGTGCCGGTGGGCCGTATCCGGCCCGCGGGCCGTAGTTTGGTGACCCCTGGTGTAGACCTTGACGTACGAGCACCCCGACATACGAGCATTTCGAGATAGGAGTAAAATTTCGAGCAAATAATTATCTCTTGATACGAGAAACATTTCGAGATACGAGAAAGCCAGGTGGCCAAGACATGAGAGGCTGTTTATCTCCAAGATGGCGCCGTTCACGCGGGAGCCAGTGGGAGTAGCTTTGTACACTCATGTTTTTCGTGTTTTACAGCCCTTCTATCTTTTTTTTAAATTACATTTTAATATTTCTTAATAAATCCCTTTTTACTTTACTTTGTACCTTATACTTTTTACTTTAATGTTTTTACAACTTTCCTTGTTCTGTTAGCCTGGCCTCTTTCGGCTACTTCTTTTTTTTGGAACCATTCAGCCATGCCTACGCTGTCACACACATGGGACTAGCTGTTACAATACGCAGCAGAAGGAGCAACACCTCGGTGCCGCCGGAGTTTCGGAGCTGGACAAAAGTGCCGGGAGAAGAGGCAACGCTTCTGACCAACCATTCCATCGTGGGCTGTCGGCGCTTACCAGCAACAGAGTCGAGAAGTTTGCCCTGCTGCTGTTTTCTTCAGCTCCAGACTACTGAGGAACTGTGCGGATAAGCTTGGAAGAGTGACTCTGCATATTCTCTACCTCGGTCACAGTCTGCAGAAGTTCCCCATCTCGTGGAAGACTTCCTGTGTGTGGTTCCAGTTTTTGTCCAACTTTACATCTTTTTGAGTCTATCCGTTTTTGCTACCGAAACTCGTAGCTCGTTTTGTGTTTTTGCTGCTTTTCTGTCTTAATGATTTGGTCATTCTTACTGATCCCATTGACTTTGATTTGCTTTGTACTTCGTGCTTTTTGCTTTTGCTTTGTTGTTCTGCAGCCTTTGACTGTACTGTCTAACTTATAACTATGTCTTTTCTTGCTACTGTCACAATGAAATTTCCCGAATACGGGATGAATAAAGTTATCCAATCCAATCCAATCATTGTAGCGCACTGTCTTTTTTGCCACATCTCTTTCGTGTATAACATATCTACGAGCACTGGCCGGAGCGTTGCATTTTTTTCAGTGTTTTTTTTCCGTCACTCAGCGCAAATGGCGTAGCGATCGCTAGTACTAGGAGTATATATTACGTCTCGTTGGCAAGTGGTCGTGCATTATCCTATTGTGAGGACATTTGTGTGCATCATTTTCGGAATGTTTTGAAGGGAATACAAAAGCAAACAGCCCATCGATACAGAAAGTCAGTGTGGAGGCAGGGCAAACAGCCAACCCAGCCAGAAGAACAAAAGGTATAAAAATGTAAAACAAAATTAGAATTAAGTTTTGTGTAAGGTTAGATTAAATTTATTTTTCAGTGTGTCTGGATCGTAATCCAAGTTCCTTTAAATGTGTTATGTTATATTACGATTCACCGGTGCAAAAAGTCTTTTTATTTTACAATTTCTGTCATTCCCTTGGAGTGTCTTCGTGTAAACTGGACCTGAGATACACTTCAATGTAGTAATACTCACTTTGTCCCACTTTCATGATCATCTTCATGGACTGGGTCTTACATACTCCCCCCTCCTGGTTGTCAATACCCTCTCTCGTGCCATTTGATGTAGCTACAATGGAGAGAAAATAGAAAAGAAAAAATGTTACAATGATCATTGCAGTCATATGTTAGAAAAAAATGTTTTTTTGCATCCTGTATTGGTATGTGTGCCTCAGGGTTTATCCAAGGCAAAAACAACCAGTTTAGAAAGACAATGGGACTACTGATAACCTACTATTAAGACAAAATGAGTCTTTATTAATGAGAGTTTCACCCCATCATTTCAGCTTATCCTTACAGAGGGAATAAATGACGTTAAGATAAACATCAGGATTTGTGCTTGTAATACATGAGAATGTGTTGATGAGTCCTTAATGCAAAATGAGTTGAAGAGTTGTATGGATTGTTCTATATTTAGCTACTATTGATCTAATGGTAATTTAGGGTTTAGTATCTTGCACAAGGACACTTTGACAGAGGGCAGTTGGTTTCCAACCGCCAACCCTCTCTACCAATAGCTTCCCAAACAATTACGTACGGCAAACCCATTTCACAATAACTTGGTACATATCATTTATTTAAGTTCACTAAATGTAATCCTATTTGCCAGTAACTCAAACAGTGTGGTGGTTTCAAGACACCGAGATGCCAACCTCTTGATTAGCTTGCTTTGATCTCTGTTGTCTCTGGTGGCTGTTAAATAGGACTACAGTTGATTGGTTGGTTTTGTGGATCAGGCAGGAAGCAAGGACAAGGGGCAGGGGAGGGTGGTCTATCAGGTCAGTAACATAAAGGCTAACAAGCTGACTGGGTTTAGCAGCTTGGCTTCCTGCCAGAGCACACTACTACATATGCCTCCAACAATTCTGGACCCCTTGCTTCCTCTTCCTCCAGTCCAAGATCTTTCCCCTCTGATTAACAACACCACACATTCACTAATATGTTAAGAAATATTTTTTGTTTGTCACCCCTCCTCATGAATACCTCTACATGTTCCAATGGCATTGCAACACATTTCCAATGTATTTTTTCTACCAGCATTATATGATAGATCCCTACAGAAAAATACTAATCCCAGCTGATTTAAAAAAATGCTTTCTTTGCTCCATTTCCCTCTTGTTTTTCATTTGCTTTGATTTACTATAGTGCTAGTGCTATTCTGAGCACATTGCCCTCACAGATTTGGGGTCGGATATGTGTGGATTTTGTCTGTTCTCTCTGGGCTTGCGTGGGTTTTCTCCAGGTTCTCTGGTTTCCTCCCACATTCCAAAAACATGAGGGTAGGCTGTTTGAACACTCTAAATTGCCCCCACGTATGAGTGTGAGCATGAATGTTGTCCAGCACTTGTGCCTCTGTGTTTATGAAATAAAACAAAAGTCTGCTTTGATTATTTTCTTTTTCTTTCTTGTTTGAAAATGACAATTATTGCAATAATATGAACCATCTAAAGCAGGGGTCACCAAACTACGGCCCGCCGGCACATTTGGACCGGCCCTCTGAACAATATCAGAGACGCTATCAGATGTTTTTTTTTTTTTTTTTAAATTATTTTTTTGGATGCAGCCCGCCGGCACATTTGGACCGGCCCTCTGAACAATACCAGAGACACTATCTGATTTTTTTTCCTATTTGGCCTTGAAGACTGGGACGTTTTAATTTTGTGTTTGGTTCATTGCACCCCTGCTGAGCCCACAAATCATCCCAGTGAAGCGGGGCTTCGCATTGCTTCTTTGGTGACACGCGCGGGGAGAGTGTTTCCCTTTGATGCAGGCGGGCACGTCCACCGTTGCATGCACGAGCAGTGTTACCGAGACATCTGGACGATCGCAGGTGAGGGCGGAGCCCTGGGACCATCGCGGACTATTCAAGCATATAAAAACTGCAACCTGTTTGAGAACGGAATAATGGCAAAAAAGTTAGGTGAGAGAAAAATTGATTCAGAATGCAGGGTATTTAACCTGGAGTGGACAAACGATTATTTTTTTGTTCAATGCAAAGAAAAGGCTGTTTGTCTCATTTGTCAAGAGACGGTGGCGGTATTCAAAGAATACAATCTTTGCCGACACTATGAATCCCGTCACAAAGACAAGTATGATAGCTTGCAAGGCCAAATACGAGCAGACAAACTCTCAAAGCGAAAAAGTGGACTACTATCTCAGCAGAACCAGGCATCCGTTCGGGCCAGCTTTTGGGTTGCTAAATTGATAGCAAGCAGCGGTAAGCCTTTCACTGATGGAGAGTTTGTTAAGAAATGTATGGATACTGTCGCGGAGGAGGTGTGTCCCGAGAAGAAAGATGCATTTAATGCCGTAAGTCTGTCGGTGAGTACAATGACCAGACGCGTTGAAGAAATCGGGAGTAATGTATATGCCCAGCTGCAGCAGAAGACGAAATAATTTGACTTTTTTTCATTAGCACTGGATGAAAGCACGGACGTGCAAGACACAGCGCAACTGCTCATTTTTATTCGTGGAGTTAGCGCAAACTTTGAGATTTGCGAGGATCTGGCAGCCCTCCAAAGTCTCAAAGGGACTACAACGAGAGAGGATATTTTTGACAAAGTGTGCCCAACCATGGAGAAGTTGGACCTGGACTGGTCAAAACTAGCTAGCATCACGACTGTCGGGGCTCCTAGCATGGTGGCTGAAACTCGCTGTCTAATAATGGGACGCATGAACCGGGAGTTGGAAAAAAGGGGTCTCACCGCCCCGCTACGAGTCCACTGCCAAATTCACCAGCAAGCACTGTGCTGCAAAATGTTGACGTGGGATTCTGTAATGACGGTTGTGGTGTTGTGCATAAACTTCAGAGCAAAGGGAGAAGATTGTGCATGGCACAACAGAAAGTTAATGTTCCATGGCTTTTTTTTCTATGAAGAACCCAGAGAGTTATTTAGTTATTATTTATTTCATAAAAAGTGTTATTTATTTCCTGTTTTTTTCTGTGAAGAACTCAGAGGGTTATTTAGTTATTATTTATTTCATTAATAGTGTTATTATATGTTTCCTGACTTTTTTTCTGTAAAGAACCTGGAAAGGGTTATTTGGTTATGTGTGGCTTTCTGGAAAACAATAAAAAAAAATTAAGCTCCCCTACGATCGTCACACTTTTTCTGTTACAAACTGACACCGGCCCCCCATCAGAGAAGGGAAAAGTTATGTGGCCCTCACAGGAAAAAGTTTGGTGACCCCTGATCTAAAGTATTTCAACATTGCAAGTTCTCCCAGAGAGAATGAAGGTTCATTGGACGCCTATGACAGTCGATGGCAGCAGCCGATGTGTTAAATGAGTGCTCTTATTTCTCCCAGAGAGAATGAGGGTTGCTAGAATTTGTAAGTTTTACCGCTTCAATAAAAACACCTTCTGTGATTGTGCTTTGTCTTCTTTTAAATAAATTGACAGTAGATGGCAGCAGCCGATCATTTGGGCGACCAAAAGACCGGCGACCAAATGACCGCACACGCAAGCACATCAAGGTAGTCTTATTTCTTTTTTAAAATAGAATAATTTAATATTTTGCGTTTACAAAGACAGGCATATTAACTTCCTTATGATATTGATCCTAATAATGTGCTTTTGATTCATAGAGTATCTCAGAAATATCCCTTGTGATGATTTTTCTTAAGATTTTCCCTTCAAAGTAACACATTTGTATCAAAAACGTATCTTGCATAAAACATGATAAGAACTCACTCTTGCCTGTAACTGCTCGCTCAGGGCGTCGCCATCTTCCCTAGGGTGTCGCTGTCTTTCCTAGTTAAACGTGCTCTGACTAGCCAGACGCGAGTAGGCTTGATAGATGTGTTTTGTGTTCGTAGCGTTTACCATGTGCACATCCGAATTGTTGTTAAGGCTGACCGGAGGTCCTGCGGTCGATCGCTCAAATATCAGCCTTGATACCTGAGCAATGTGTATCCCATGCTGTTATTGCACCCACACATCCTGTACATACTGGTCATGTGAATTAGCTTTTGAATTGATAATTTCCCGGCCAGTCGGCCGGGGATTCGGCCGCCCATGCCCGTGTCGTCGGCCGGGGCTTCGGCTGCCCATGCCAGCGGCGGCGGCCCGTGCCTGCGGCATCGCCGGAGTCTTTGGCAACCTGTGCCCGCGGCATCGGCCGGGGCGCCGGTGGCCCGTGCCCGCGGCGTCGTCCAGGGCTTCTGCGGCCCCTAACAGCAGCGTCGGTCGTAGCTTTGGCGCCCTGTGCTTGTGATCCGGCAGCAAGCGAGGTCTGCCTCGGAAGAGCCAGCAACAAGTTTTTGGACACCGGAATTTTTTATTCTAAAACGAAATGAAAATGCCAGGCTTCACACAGATCGCAAGTGTGGGGATGCTGCTGGCTGGCTTAATGGATAAGCCAACCTTAATCACCAAGTTTGACCATGCTTTAAAAAACAAGAACAAAGCTTATGTTTTGACAGATTTGTTTATAACAGACAATGGTGTTTTTAAGTTTTTTGTCACCTGACATGTTTAGTCAGGCAAGTGCAGTAATACCTCGAATATCGCGGACAATGGACCCATGGCCACAAAAAGACAAATGACTTGGACTAAAAGTGTCATTTACCTGTTTTTTGGGCTTTATATTATTGTGGAATATTGAGGCACCCGTTATTCTAGCTAACACCTACTGTGTCAGATAGCAACATGTGTTCATAAGCCAGGGTTGGGATGGCCTTAAAGATATCAGACATTCGCCAGAACGATGACGAAGGAGGGCAGATGTCCTTCAAGCTCTCACTGTACTGTGCTCAGACGTCAGACGCGATTGCGAAGGACGGTGGGTCCTTCACTGTAATATGCTCAAGCTTTAAAATACGCCAAGTTTTTCAACAAAGTAGGTCTTGCTTCCTAAAAATAGTTCATGGGTTCAGTGAACCCACCTATGAGCATTCAAGCCAATTTTGTGTTGGAGATCAATGTCATGTGGCCGATATGAGAACAGACTAAACAATAAATGTAGGTAGTAAAATATAACAACACTCTAGGAGTTAAAGTTACCGTGTGCGCGTAGGTTGCTGTGCGCGTGCATGTGTGGGAGAGTGCGTGTCTTTGCCAGCTGAGACGCAAATTAAGGAGTGAAGCATAACGATACACACTGTAAAACATATGATATGCTTCAGACTGTGTAGAAACTAAAAGTGTCGAAAACGTAGTGTTGAAACTGTGAACGGACGCTGTTGTTTGAGTGGTCACTTCTGGAACGGTAAACACACATTCGATGCTGTTTAGTTTGTAATATTGGAATTTGAGCAAAAGCGATGTTTGTAATATTGGAATTTGACAAAAGCGATCATGTTGCTCTGTGGCGGATTTGGTAAGGACAGCTTATTTAACTGCAGTGGTGTTTTCCTTGGGCGTGCAGCCGGTGGCGATAAGCGATCAATTCCTTCGTGAATAGATGCTAGAGAGCAGTATAGAACATATTATTAATGTGAAGAAAAGATTATTGACTATTTGAAAGCGTGGGAAAGGCAACTGAAGGTGGAAATATTTTGTGTGCACAGAATGGAACTGAATAGTGGGCGGGGCAATGGAGAGTGTATACCGGGGGGCGTGACAAATCACCCTTTCCTTCACTTAATTATTAGGCAGAAGAGAGGAGTCTGCTGTGTTTTATTTTTGTGACCATTGCATCACTTGAGAAGAATTTGAATTAACCTTGACCACTGACTAATGTGTTTAAATTGAAATCATTTTGTCTCAGCAGTCCACTTGATGTATTGACATTAAACGAAGCTAATTAATTTTGTCTGTTGGCGAACCTAACATTTATTGTATTTATTGGTCATTCGAGCTTGGGAGTCAATATGCCGAAGTACCCAGAGGCTGAGCCGATATCTGGGAAGAACGAGGCAACGGCAGTTAAGACCCTTTTAATGGGCTGGACTTTGGCTCGGCACCTGGGTACCCAAGACTGACATCTAAAAGAGCTGAAGACTTCGCTCTCTCTGTGTCTGTCTCCGTCTGTCTGTTTCTCTCTGTCAGTCTCGGTCTTTCTCTCTGTCAGTCTCGGTCTCTCGCTCTGTCAGTCTCGGTCTTTCTCTCTGTCAGTCTCGGTCTTTCTCTCTGTCTGTCTGTCTGGTGTTTTTTTTATCAGAGGGTGAGAATGAATTAATTTGTATCACAAAATATTACTGTACTTGTATTTTTGTAAAGATGCAAAAACATGTAGTATGGTATGTAGGTATAATCAGGGTGATCCAACTTTGCGGCTTTTCAATTATCGCAGCCAAGTCCTGTCTAGACTGTTCAAGAAATTTGAGGCATTACTGTACCACTCAAGAGGCCCTCACTAAACCACATCAAAACTTCCCCCAGGATGTTAAACTGTCAAGTGAATATCACAAAAAAGGTATAAATAGGTTGTTTACAAAGTCACAAAATTAATCTGAAAATTGAGGTTATCACAGTGCAAATATTCCTCATACTTACAGATGATAAAATAGTCATTTCCTCTGGTGAACTCCAATCCCCAGAGATTGGGGCTGAACTCCTGAAACTTGAGGGTGAACTTTACATCCTGATCAGGCTTGACACAGTTGAGGAGCGGTGTGTCAGCCTTGGTAATGGAGCAGCTCTCCATCTGCTCCCTGGGCACCAGGTACACCTTGTAATACTCCACTCCCTCGCCCACTCCACCCTCCACTCGGGGGCACACAATGTCTAATTTATCACCAATCTGGGGGTAGAGTACCACACCATATCCTTGCACGAATCTGTGAGAAGCAAAGAAGAACAAAACCATCGTATTATACATTATGCAAAAATCATTGAGTATTGTAGTTTGCAGTGTTATCAAGCTTGACTTGTCAATTTCATTAATACAGTAATACCCTGAGATGCGAGTTTAAAGTGTTCAGGGACCGAGCACGTATGTCAGTTTACTAGTATCTCAAATCAATTTTTCCCTTAGAAAAGAACTACAAATTAATTCATTCTCACGCTCCTTCAAAAACACCAAAAACAATGGATAAATATATTTTTATTTGTTCTAATTCACCACCTACTCACAAAGTAACACATACCTATCAGGAGGTTATGATCTTTAATACAGTGGTACAATGAGATACGAGCTCAATGTGTTCAGGGACTGAGCTTGTAGGTCGATTTACTCGTATCTGAAATCAACGTTTCCCATAGAAATGAACTAAATACAAATTAATTCGTTCCCACCCACTGAAAGAAAAACACCCAAAAACTGGATTACAATGGAAAAACATTTTTATTGGTTGTGACTCACCATCTACTGACAGAGTAACAAATAACTAATGGTTATGTTTAATAATAAAATGAGGCATTATTTTATACATCTGGGAGTTCGTGGATAGGTGAGAGAGAGCGAGAGAGTCACTTGACGGATGCGCTCGTAACGTAACAAACTAGTTATGTTCCCATAACTAGTGGTTATGATGTATATTAATAAAATGAGGCATTATGTTATACAACGGAGAGTTTGTGCATGGGGGAGAGAGATAGAGAGAGCGAGAGAGTCAGTTGACGTATGCACTCGTAACGTAACATAAACTTAAAATTTAACTTAAATGAACTTACATTTCAATAAACACATTTTAAAAAAGTTTTACGTTACACTAAATTTAAACCTTGTGCAATAACCAAGGCAAAGAGGTTCATGTATTCCACCGCGGCTTTCGAGGCGAACTTCCTGCTTCTCCATACGTATTGACGAGCCAGCTTAGTGACCCGTACACTACTCATGTTTTTCAATTATTTCGTGCTTAATATCGATTGTCATCACATGCCTTTTCTTCACACTACCCTTCATTTCTTTGGCTTGCATTGGATCCATTGCATCTCTATTAATTCTGCACTGAATAATGGAAAAAAAGGTAAAAATGCAACGCTCCGCCTAGTGCTCGTAGAGATCTTTGCACGAAGGAGATATGGCAAGAGAGACAGTGCAGTGAAATCATAAGTAGCGGCCTGGCCAACTGGCTGTCTCAAATGCTCGTATCTCAAAATTTGCCTCGTATCTCAAGGTAAATATTTGCTCAGAATTTTACCCGTATCTCAAATTCCTCTTATGTCGATGTATTACTGTACTAAAATGTGACATTATGTAGAACAGACAGACGGTGGCGGGTTACAGTGGAGTGCGTGGAGAAGTTTAGGGCAAGAGAAAGACTTGATGGCGCTCGTAACATAACATAAACTTTTGTTTACTTAAATTAACTTATATTACTATACACACTTAAAAAATCTTACGTTACGCCAAAAGAGGAGATGGGGGATGGCTATCAGAAAACTTTGCTTCACCATCCGACGTCTCAGGAGAAGAAAGTGGTGCACCATCAACACCGTGTATAGCGGGGATGGGACGCTGCTGATCTTGACTCTGGATTTTGTGAATCGCTAGGACATAAACTTTGAAGGCCTCCTCAACTCCACCGACACGCTTTCCCCATGAGGAAGCAGAGCCCGGAGACTCTGAGGCGGGTTCTCTTATCTCTGGGGTTACCAAATCCATCTACATAAGCTTTGTGGGTGTCAAGTTATCTCTACTTTCTTCAAATTTTGCCCCAAACTTGAAAAGGGGCCCCGATCTTATCAACGCAGGAACAACTCAAATCCTTCCAGTTTACAATTTTATTGAAGTTTATGGTGATAGGAAGTGGTTAGGTTGAAAACTTTAAAGAAAGGGGGAAAGAAGGAAGCATGTGACATCATTCAAGTTTCACGTTACTATGGTGATCAAAATGTTGCTCTTGAGTTTACTAATAACATCTTGAATTTACTACAGAAAAGCAGGAGAGCGTTGAAATGATAGAGTGGATGTAAATGGGTACATTAACTGATTGAGTAAATCAAACACAAATATTCACTTTACAGAGATAGGTCATAAGAGTAATCCAAGTTAAGGGAAAATACAAAGAATGCAACTTAAGGTTGTGAGAAGTAAATTAAGCATCAATCAGCTGGCATCTAGGTGGTACTTATTTTATCCTACCAGTTGCGTGTGATCGGGTCTGAAGGGTATTCCTTGCTCCTTTCTCGCCTGTCTACTTTCAAGGCTTGAATCTGAATTTTTATATTCTGGCTCATGCCCTATGATCTCAGGCAGGAAATGAGGCGAGGTGACTTTGATTTGGGTTTTCTTTTCTGCCCCCTGTTGGCCTGGAGGAGGGGCAGACATATCTTCTCCAAAGTTGACTTGACACCTCCCACTTGGCATCTCAGTTCTTGAACCCAGAGAGGTCACACAGTTCCTGGTTGCTCATCGTTCGTTTCTTTGTTGGTCTATTTTTGTTCTTCCACAGGTATCAGGACAATGATGTGTCGTACATCTCTATGCAGAATTGTTGAAGGGATTTTTGTGGGGGTCTTCTTTAATTGATCAGATTTGGTAGTAGAGACGGGGTAGCTTGGGAAGGATTTGACGTGTACATCTCTGACGATGCCTCTTGTGTCGGGGACGACACTATCGACTCGTCAAAGCTTGTACTGGCCCCTTAGAGCATTTTGGTCGGCCAGCCAGACAATATCTCCCGTGGCTACATTTCTGTTCGTTGTGTGCCACTTGCTTCGGATGAACAAGTTGGGTCCTGCCAGCTGGCTCCACTTCTTCCAGAATCGGTCGACTTCGGTCTGGATGGCTCTTAGTCTCTTGTAGGGGTATCCTTGAAAGTCGAAGCTTCCTACATCTCCCACGGGTCCTGTTCTTCCCAGCAGAAGAGTGTTTGGGCTGATGTAGTCTATACATTCCTCACGACTTTGCGTCCTGGCCTCAATGGGTCTTTGGTTGGCCAGATTGGCAGCCATGTAGAGGAAGGTTTGGAACTCACTCCACGTGAAGCATCGGTCTCCTGCCAGGTTGTGCAGGGCACGTTTTACAGCGCGTACTGCGGCCTCAGCAGCTCCATTTCGGTGTGGGGAGTCCGCAGGGTGGAGTTTCCAGTTCCATTCCGTTCCATGCGTGGAGGCTTCATCCTCGACTCTGGATGCTTCTAGCTTCCTCTGGAAGGCATGCAGTTCTTTGAGGGCTGGCCTGGCGCCCATGAAGTTTTTTCCTGGATCTGACCATATCTTCATTGGGTGTCCCCTTAATGCTGCAAATCTCTTGTAGGCCAACAGGAAGCCTTCAGATGACAGGTCATTTACTACGTCTGTGTGTAGGGCTCGGGATGCCATGCAGCAGAAAACTAGTCCCCATACTTTGAGTCCTGATCTCTTCTTCACCTCATCCTTCACTTCGTAAGGGCCGAACAGGTCCACAGTTGCGTATTGAAATGGCCTGGCTGGTGTCGTTCGCTCGGATGGGAGGTCGCTCATGATTTGTTGGCATATTTTGGCTGTTTTTCCTGCAGGTTACACAATTGTTTACGACCTTCTGAGCCAATCTTCGGCCTCTTATAACCCACGCTTTCTTCCTCATGCGCAGGAGTGTGCCTGCTGTTTCTTCATGGTTTGCGTTGTGGGCTTCTTGTGCCAGAAGAGAAGATATCCATGCATCATGGGGTAAAATTGGTACGGCTGTTTTGTCGTTGTCGAAGATTTGGAATCTTCCTCCACAGACCAAGAGTTCGGTCTCCGCCTCTTTGTATACCGCCAACCTGTTGAGGGTGGTGTCTTGGAAGGATGCACCCTCTTGGGCTGCCTGGAAGAGGTCTCTTTTTGAATCTTCGTACTCACTCGGTGTAAGTACGGCTTGCTTGGCTCTGGACTTTATCTGGTCTGATGAAAGTCTCTGCCCCTTTGTTTTACTTGTAGTTGGGACTTGTTCCAATACACTTTTCAATTTTGTTGCAGCTCTCCATACCCAGGCTACGACCCTGATCAACTTGGTTAGGCTGCTGAATTTCCTTACATCGATCAGTTCTTTCACAGCAGATCCGGCTGGAGGTCTTCGGGCTCAGGGATCATCTCCGTTTGTAGCCCCTCGTGGGATACTTCGATCTCCCCCATTCGTGGCATGGGTTGGATTACTTGTTCCGGCAACTGGTGCATCGCTCGTCCTTCCTCTCGTCTGTGACCTGGTCTGTACTGCTGTGAAGGACTTGCTTTGGAGTTTATTAATTCCTTCCCTTGCATGGGCAGCGACTTCTTTGGCCGACTTCTTTGGCCACTCCTCTATGGGCAGCCTTAGGAATTCGGGTCCATCTTGCCACGCGGAGCCCTCTCTGAGGTCCTCCGGGGCAACTCCTCTTGTTAGCATGTCCGCTACATTGAGGTCTCGCTGGATCCACCACCAGTCGTCAACGGACGTGGTCTTCTGAATTTCTCCAACTCTGTTCGCGAAGAAAGTTTGATATCCGTAACTGTCTCTTTGGATTGCTCCTAACACAGTTTGACTGTCCACTAGGTGGATCCATTTTTCAATCTCCATTCGACTGTGCTTTTCGATGTATCTTCTGAGGCGAGCCGCATAGACAGCGCCACATATTTCAGCTTTTACTGGTTCTCCCTTCTGGTCAAGTGGTGAGAGCTTCGCCTTGGACTCGACGAGTCTGACTTCGATGCCCGTCGCTGTCTCCCATCTGAGGTACACCACGGCTCCATAACTCTGGTCACTTCCGTCAGAGAATGTCACTCCCCACGGTTTTCGGGTCCTGTTCCGTGGTGTGAGGCTCCTGTGGAAGGTAACTTGGCTGAGACGGACATATTCTTCTATTAACTGGATTGCTTCTTCCCTTAACTTTTCAGATAGAGGTTTGTCCCACGTGTCTTGGGTTCTGCTGGTTCCAGCTTCTTGGAAAACGGGCCTGACCAGAATGGCACCCTTCTGTTTGGCGGGGGTGACAAGGCCTATCGGATCATAGAGGCCAGCTACCTGGCTTAGTAATTGTCTCCTAGTCAGTGGTTTGGGAGTGTTTTCTCTCACCTCTTCTTCCAGGAGGTTTTGACCCACTCTCTTTCTTTCTTCTCTTAGAGAAGTTAACTGAGGTCATGGGGTACAGTTTGTCGCTTTCAACAATGTAGCCGACTCCAAGGGCTTTGTCGTCTTCTCCTCTTCTTTGATTTGGTAGGATGAGTGTTAGAATTATTATGGAATATTCTATATGTGTTGTAAGCATTTTTAATAAGTAATAAGGCATTTTAATTACTTTTGTATAAGACTGGGACAAACTCGAGGTCACCCTGCTGGCTCCAGCTTGTTGACATAACACCTCACCCTCCAAGGACTGTTTACTGGGAGATCTACGAAGGACTCATAAATTGTTTTGTCTGGGACACCGGCAGTTTACCTTATAAAGAAATTATTATGCTTATACTGCAAATTCTTACGCAGGTGTTTTTCTTTCAATGGCAATTGTTTAAATCAGATTACCTTTGAATGTTTTGGTTATGTGCCGCTAAATGTACCGAAGAGTATGCCGCTCGTCAGAATGCACTGTGGACTAAGACGGCGTCGCATTAGCATCTCCTTGCAAGTTGTAAGCAGAGTTTGTTGAAAGATGTTTTTCCTTTTTTAATTAAATATTACTAATAATGATTTAAAAGGTTTGAATCATTATTCCAACAATGAGTATTTTGCTGGAAGATGCTCCTGCTGTGAGTATCTCCCTCCCACTTTGGCCTGACCGGAGCCAGGGTTTGAGGATGAAGCCACCTGCTTTCAGGATCTCTTCAACCCTTTTGGTGTATCCATCCAGTTTTTCCAAGTCGTTATGAGAGGTCAGCACATCGTCAACGTAAGAGTCTTCCTCCAGGATTCTGCACTCCTCTTTTAGGTGAGCAAACATGGGTAGCTTTTCAGTCTCTCTCATTGCCAGCTGTGCAATGCATCCTGCTGGACGATCGCCAATGTTGACTCGGGTGATGGCATACTCCTCAATTTCACTTTCTTCGGTGTCTCTCCAAAGAAATCTGTGTAGCTG
This sequence comes from Stigmatopora argus, assembly GCF_051989625.1. NCBI lineage: Eukaryota > Metazoa > Chordata > Actinopteri > Syngnathiformes > Syngnathidae > Stigmatopora > Stigmatopora argus. Next base: position 1,076,740 of record NC_135399.1, read on the forward strand.
CATTTCTGGTTCTTCCAACCACACTGAGTTGTACATCTTCTTGATGTCTCCAAGGGCTGCATGCACCCCTCTTCTGAATCTGAGTAAAATCGCTCGGATTGGGTTGAGGACGTCTGGTCCTTTCAACAGGATATCGTTCATGCTAAGTCCCTTGAACTTCTGGCTGCTGTTCCAGACTAGGCGCACTGGTGTGGTGACGGAGTGGGGGTTTGGCGCTACCAAGTGGCTAACGTACCACACCGGTCCTCTCCAATTGGTGATCATTTCTTTGCTGAGTTTCTTTGCTGCTCTTCTTTCCATCATTTCATGGACTTGGGATGTGTGTGCCACTTTCCACTTGGGTTCTTTCTTGAGTTGTTTCTCTGTCGTCAGAAAGGTTGCTTCCACTCCACTTCTGTTGTTGGGTAGAGAAATGGGGTCTTCGATCCATGGGTATTTCGTGTCCCAGTGAGGTTGGTTGACGTGATCATCGGTGGTGACATAGGTGAGGCCTTTTCTGATTATTTCCAGCTCTCTTTCCTCGCTCAGTGTCATCTCCTTGCCTCCTGGCTGGCAGTTGCCACATCTGCATTCTCCGCACTTTGGTTCGCAGGCTGCCCCAATACTGTCCCATTTCCACCAGTTGAGGAATTCTTTGTCTGTGACAGTGCTTCCCGTTTCAGCTTTGAATTCCTTTGATGCTCTGAGTTCTTGGTATTTCACAGCCGTGGCCCTCATGGACCGTGCAAAGTGTGTTTTGGATGTGCGAGCTGCCACACTCTCTTCCTCAAAGAGGTCTGGGTGCGTTCTGCCAACGGTCTTCACGGTCTTCCCCAATGGTCCGTCCCATAAAACGAGGTCGCCGATCACCTTCACCCTCTGTGGTGCGAGGCGTCCTTCCCGGTGACCGATGAGCAGCTCGACTTGCTCTGGTCTGTGCAGGTCCCCTAAGCTGACATCTGGGAAGAACCCTTTCAGTTCTTCGGGTTTGATAGTCCTACCTATCTTTGCTATTTCTTTCAAACCATAACAAGTGAGTTAATGGTCTCTTAGCGTCCCCGTGGGTGTCTTGATTCTCACTCGGAGCAGATATTTTTTAGTTCTTTCTTTCAGAACCATCCTCCCAACACCGTGGACCAATAGAGTGACCTTGTCACTTCTGAGGTTGAGTCTCTTGGCTGCGCTGTGGGTAATGTAGTTAGTATCAGACGCCAAGTCAATCAGTGTTCCGATCTTCTGACCTGCATTGGCTGTTACTTCGAGGAGCATGAGCATCACTGGGAGTTCCTCCCCTGCACTATGCCCCATTCGTGCAGACTTGTCGGTGCAGAGCGACCTTGCCGAAAAATTGGTGAAGGCTCTCTTGAATACTTCTGCTGCTTCGGGGACAGTCCAGACATGAATCGCTATTGTCGTTCTGTCAATTCGTGCCTCCCCGCGTTTAGTCTTGGTGTCGCGTCTCCTTTTTGACACAAGAAAAAGTGATGTTCTTTCTTGCAGCTCTGTTTCCTGCACAAGTAAGTGTCCCTGCATTCGCTTTCATCTTTGTGACACCCTAGGCACTTTTTGCAGGCTCCCAACGTTTCAACTGCACTCAACTTGTCTTTTGGTTTCAGGTTTTTGAACGCCTTGCAGAAGAAAAGCTTCTCTCCGTGCCCCTCTTCCCCGCAGACGACACATCCCCCTTTGCTCGTGGACCTGGTCGAGGCGTACCTTCTGGGTTCATTTGGCCTGGGTTCTACTGATCTTCTCTCGGGCTTCTGAGATGTTTTAAGCTGCTCGATCCTCTCCAAGACCTCCTCTTGGTCCTTCAGGTACCTTAGGAGGTTGTCGAAGTGGTTGTCTGGGGTGACTCCATTAGCTCGGTTGGTCATGAAGATTAACCAGTCCCTCATTATTGCTTCTGGTAATTTACCCTCTATTGATCTGATTACAAGCGGATTTTTGCTGGCTCCAGTGTAGTCGAGTTCTATGAGATCGTTGAGGGCCTTTTCGATTGCCTGGATCATGTCAATCACTTTCCGGGGTTGGTCTGATGTCAGGATGGGGATTTTTTCCAGGTCTCCAACGATTTCAAAGGCTATTGCTGTTTTGTTTCCAAATCGGTTTTCCAGTATCCTGAATATGTCTTCGGTGGTCTGACAGGTGGACAGGCTTAGGTCTCTGCAGATATCCTCCCGTCCACACTTTCAAGGAGCTGGAGCCTTCTGGCTTCCGTCGAGCCAGTTGGCTCGCCTTGTTTCTGAAGGCTTTCCCAGGTCTTCTTCCACGGGTGGAAATCTCTTCTGGAGCCATAGAATTTGGGCAGACTGGTGGCCTTAATTTTGAGACCGGGTGCCTGTTCTGCAGGCTTTGTTCGGAGGGTTCCTTCTTTTGTTCCCTCCTCCTCGGGCCTTCGTAGTTGTTCTGCTTTCTTTATATTGATGGCGACCTTTTGGTTCTTTAGGTTTTCTTGTCTCCTCTCCCAGGTGGCTTTTGCTTCATCTGGGATCCATTTTCCCCACTCCTTGTATGTTGTCATGAACTCAAGCATGCTTTTCTTTGCGTGGCTTACGTGCTGTTCATAGGCATCTTTACATGCCGCAGTCTCTGGGGTCCCAAGGGCATGTTCGCAGTATACTTCTGCTTCCGCCATTGCGCTCAAGAGCTCATCTCTACCAAATCTGTCCCAGAGATTTGATTGTACTATTTCCCTTGCTTCTGTTAGCTTGGTTTCATAGTCTTCTTTGGTCTTCTTTATTTTCGCCAGTTGCTGCTTTCCCAATCTCTCTTCTCTATCTTCCTCTTCGCCTCCCAGTTCAGCTAGGAGGCCGAGCATGTAATTGCTATTGGTGTACTTTACTTCTCGTGCATGTGCATGGAACAGAGCGTATTCTTTCAGCAACTCTGATTTGTCCATTTTTCCTGCCTCTTCACCTAAGCAAGTGGCATGATTGATGAAGGCTATTTTTGCTTGGGTCCTTTCGCGCTTTAGCTGCTCAACTGTTTTCCCAGTGGCTTCTTCCGCCATGGCTTGAGGCCTCGCACTCCTCTTGAGGCCCTTCCGACGACTGCGTTGGCTTTGACTCAAGGCCTTTAATCCTTTGTCTATGATGCCACGCTGGTTTTCAACTGTCAAGTTATCTCTACTTTCTTCAAATTTTGCCCCAAACTTGAAAAGGGGCCCCGATCTTATCAACCCAGGAACAACTCAAATCCTTCCAGTTTACAATTTTATTGAAGTTTATGGTGATAGGAAGTGGTTAGGTTGAAAACCTTAAAGAAAGGGGGAAAGAAGGAAGCATGTGACATCATTCAAGTTTCACGTTACTATGGTGATCAAAGTGTTGCTCTTGAGTTTACTAATAACATCTTGAATTTACTACAGAAAAGCAGGAGAGCGTTGAAATGATAGAGTGGATGTGAATGGGTACATTAACTGATTGAGTAAATCAAACACAAATATTCACTTTACAGAGATAGGTAGGATAGATAAGAGTAATCCAAGTTAAGGGAAAATACAAAGAATGCAACTTAAGGTTGTGAGAAGCAAATTAAGCATTAATCAGCTGGCATCTAGGTGGTACTTATTTTATCCTACCAGTTGCGTGTGATCGGGTCTGAAGGGTATTCCTTGCTCCTTTCTCGCCCGTCAACTTTCAAGGCTTGAATCTGAATTTTTATATCCTGGCTCATGCCCTATGATCTCAGGCAGGAAATGAGGCGAGGTGACTTTGATTTGGGTTTTCTTTTCTGCCCCCTGTTGGCCTGGAGGAGGGGCAGACATATCTTCTCCAAAGTTGACTTGACAGTGGGCTTGGAGAAGTTGTTCGACCATTTTCCCTGGGTACTCCTGGAGGCTGGGGTGATCAAAAAACCTCCAAGTGACGTGACACATATTTACTCACATAGAACGCACTTAAGTCTAAAATTTTCTCCTAAGTGGACGGAGTGCCAAATCAGTATGCACTAAATTTAAGATTTTGTAGATGTCACTGTATGATTCTGACAGCTTGATTGTCTGGGTACATCGCTTGCTGACGTGAAAAGGCGGATGTGTGAAAGAGGAATGCGCATGCGCGTATCATGCTTAAAGCATGATGATATTGGCAGTTTACGATGACGTTTTCGTCTGTTACTAGAGATCGAGACGTCTGGATTAGATTCGAAATGGGTAAAATGAAAATCAGTTTTACAAAAAAACGTAATTAAAAAAATCCAGAGCAAAAGGTTGTTAGACGGCGTACACAATTTGAAATGATCAAAAAACTTATAAAATATGGGAAAAGCATATAAGTTGACAGGTATGCTTCTTGCCATTCCCTAGTTTCTTTTTTTGAGTCGCCGTTGAAAATGGCTCCTAAATAATGATGTTCCTTGATGTGCTGAAGGCCTCTGCGGCATAAATACATTTATTCTGTAGTTCTTTTGTACATAATTCAGCTGGTATGAACCATGTTAAAACTAATGGGTTCACACGGGAAGTGAACGTTCTTCACCTCTGGAGATGTGTTATTGTGAGAGATCTGTATAGTGCGGATAAATAAAAATACCGCATATACGTCGCTTTTGTCGGACAAAAAGTGATGACAGAATTGAGGGTATGGCTTATATGCACATAAAAACACGGCTTGCAAAAAAAACTGCAATTTGAGGGTGCCGTGACACGATGGCGTCACTTTAAAATGGCGCCCATGCATGTAGCCTTGATTTTGAAATAAAATAAATTATAAACGTTATTTTTTTTTCGTTTTATTTCTTTGAACGTGACAACTATTGGACTAATATGAACCATCGAAAGAATTGAGATATTTTGACATTAGAAGCAATATGGCTGCCACATCTTAAACTTCTGGTAAGAAATTTGTAATTTCTGTAATTAGAAAGCATCAGGTTCTCATCAAGGTAGTCTTATTTCTTTTCTCAAATAGAATAATTTAAAATTTAGCATTTACAAAGACAAGCATATTAACTTCCTTATGATATTGACCCTAATAATGTGATTTTGATTCATACAGGATCTCAGAAATAACACTTGTGATGATTTTTCTTAAGATTTTCCCTTCAAAGTAACACATTTGTACTCCCTATTAAAACCATGAATATGGAGTTGCAAAATGGGAATCTCCGAGGAACACTGCAAATTGTATTGCTGGGAGTGCTTGTTATTCGTCACCAATCGACATGGTGTTTGGAGCAACACTGGATTTGCAAATTTGACTTGTTTAACCAAAGCAGCAACGAGACACTAAAGCACTTACAAGCAACGGTGCTCTCCAAAACTTTTGTGGAGTTACAATTCAGCGAGCAAATCCGTAGGGAAACGGAGCGCCACAACGAAAAGGTAAAGAAAAATAGGAATATCTCAAAAAGTTTGATAGACTCATTTTTTGGGGCAAGCAGGAACTTTCATTTCGGGGACACGATGAAAGCGCAGCATCCCCAAACAAAGGAAATTATGTGGAACTTCTTTCTCTCATTGCTGAGAGAAACATGGATTCACATTACCACCTGTCCACTAATAAAGTGTTTAGTGGCACGTCGGGCAAAATACAAAACGACCTGATCACTGCTATTGCTGAAGTGATGGAGGAAGAGATCAGAAGGGAAATAAAAAAGTACTGTTTGTCTATGTAATGGATGGATGTATGGATTAGATGACAGACGCGAGTAATGCAGCACAGGTCGCACTGGTTCTGCGTTATGTCACAGGCAAAGGTGTCAAGGAGCGGTTCGTCAGATTTGAAAATGTTACCAGTGGTAAGCGAGCCGAAGACATTGCAGGTCTTATATCATTCAATTTTTGGTGGAAAAGGAATGTCTCGGTAAAGTTGTGGCACAGTGTTATGACGGTGCAGCGGTCATGTCTTCTGGATTAAATGGGGTGCAGGCAGTTAAGGAGAGCGCACCAGTAGCTTTATTCATACACCACTATGCACATCAGCTCAATTTAGTACTGACTCAGGGGGCCTGAAAGCTTAAAGAATGCAAGATATTTTTTGCTCACCTTAATGGCTTTGCTGCACTTTTTTTCGAGATCACCTCGACGCACAGAGTTGCTGGACGAAATCTGCCAGCGGCGTCTGCCTTGTGTGGCACCAACACGGTGGCAGTACACATCCAGAGTGGTCAATACAGTATTTGAGAAAGGAGCTGCTCTAAAGGAACCGTTTCATCACATCCTGGAGCATCATGACGAGTACGACGAGGAGTCTGTGCGGTGTGCTGATGGATTTAAAGCACGTCTGGATGATTTTTAATTTAGTTTTTTGCTTCACACATTTAATGGCATTTTTGAACATTCAGGCATTTTTTTTTCAATAATACAGAACAAGAAACTGGATGTACAGTTTTGTCTTGCAAGAGTAAAGGAGTTTTTGGGACACAGTTGAACGCGAGAGGAAAATATACGAGGCCACTGAACGCATTGCGGGTGCTCCAAGTGCACGAAGAGGTCAAGGTCAAGCGCAAGATTCTCGCATGCACTACCACGAACTCCACGACAGGATTCTGGGCAATATTATTTGCCAGACACGGACCAAATTTCAAGACCATGGAAGACTGATGTTTCTCTCCCTCCTTGACCCGCAGAAATTTTGGGAATACCAGAAAACTTTCCCACATGCAGCCTTCTCCAGCTTAACGCAGAGCCACAAAACACTTTTCGAACTGCCTCGGCTAAGAACAGAACTGATTGTAATGTATGCCATGGATGATTTTGCAGGAAAATCTCCTACTGGTCTCCTTAACTTCCTTCAGCAGAAAAATCTGAGTGAGAGCATGGGGCGGCTGTACACAGTATGTTTGGCAGTGACCATCCCTGGGTCCACTGCTTCGGTCGAATGGACATTTTCAGGGCTAAATAGAATCAAAACCTATGCCAGAAATACAACAGCACAGACTCGCCTTTCAGCATTATCTTTGATGGCGATAGAAAACAACTTCTTGATGGTCCTGAAACGCATGGGTAATCTGTACGACAGAGTAATTGAAATCTTCTTGAGGGAAAAAAAAGGAGGATGGATTTTGTGTATAAATAAAAATAATTTTTGGTTAGTAAAATGTCTATTTTCCTAAATAATGTTTCAATTCTTGAGGTTATTGTTGATTCTTTTTACTGTGTGTCACAGCTGTAGCTGCAGTAAATGTTTTATAGCCATAAAATACTTATTGAGGGTTGGATTTATTCACACGTAGCACTACTGAAGGCCTAGGTGTGAAATGCACGGCCCGCCACGGATGCATATGCATTTTTTTCCTTCAGTGCAGGGTCCTAGTAGCAAGAATAGCTTCTGGTGGTTTTATTTTCTTTTTATTAAGAGGCCGACATAGAGAGATATTCATGTTACATTCATGTTACAACATGTTATGTTATTGATTTTAATATGGAGATGAAAATACCTGTGCAATACGATGAGATGAATATGATGATGAATGACATTATACACTGGCAACACGATTTTGTCCTTTTTTTAATGCTCAAGGATTCTGGGACTATAAGAATATAAGGCCAGGTTTGAGCATGAGTCCTGCATCATTCCCACACGAGTCAATCGATCTTTGTGACCCTTGAACCCTGGCTTCGTTAGTTTGTCCTTGAAAAGAAATGTTCAGGACAGCATTCTCTTCCAAAAGAGGCCAGTTTCATCCATGTTGAAGATTTGCTCCATTTTCCTCTATAATTTTAGGGATCACATCCTCAACATTACGCCGCGCTGCTGCTGCTGCTTCGTCTGCCAAGGCCGAATCGCCACTTGAATTTCTCGAACCAACCCCTGCTGGCAATGAAAGTTGTACATGGTCCTCGCGGGCTAGTGTGGCTTGAGGTACCAAGCCGGGGATCGTGTTGGTCGCCGTCTTCGTCGCCATTACCGCCTTCAAGCACCATAACATTGTGTAAAGCTTTAGCCTTACCTCGGATTATATTTGCATCCAGGCCAATACATTTCAACACAACCAACAAAGTCACTTTTTCATTAATTGTTATAATTTTTCGCAGATATTGGATTGGAAAAAATGTTTTATTTCTTCTAATTCGCCATATATTGACAAATTAATAAATAACGAGTGGTTTAATAGTAATAAAATGTGTTTAATAGAAGTAAAATTAGACGCATTTCACGGAGGGTAGACACAGCGGCATACACGGAGGCGGAGGGTGTTCGGGGGATTTTATCCAGGGCACTCGTAAACGAACAAACAAATCTAAATTAACTTGGATAAATATATACAGACTACGTTTAGTGTAACTTCACACAAAACTGAATTCTAATTTTGTTTTAATCTTTTTTACCTTAGTTCTACGGGTTGACACCACCCGGACGCTCCGGTATGCGCCGGTAATGCCTTTTCCTCTGCCACGATGAATGTCCGCCTGGGCATCTTTTTCCAAAAAAGACCAGTTTCGTCGCAGTTGAACACTTGCTGGGGGATGTAACTTTCCTGGGTGATAATCAAGGCAAATGTCTTGATAAATTCCACCGCGGCTTTCTAATTGGAACCTGCCGCGTCCCCGTGTCTGATTACTGAGTGTATTCCAGATTTTTTTTTTTTTTTTTCCAACCAGCCATGATTCGCTTTAAAGGATTCTAAAGGTGTTGAAGGCTCTTCTTTCGTTGTTATCAAATCCATGTAAATTCCACTGGCTTTTTCACATATGGTTGACTCGGACACGCTATTTCCTGCTAATTGTTTTTCTTTTATCCACAATAAAAGAAGGCTCTCCATCTCGTCGTGAATGTCATTGCGCAGGTGGGAAATTACAGTTAGTCCCTTGGAAGGCCTCTTCTCCTTAATTGCGTCCTTCTGCTTAAGGATGGTGGATATAGTTGACGGATTCCTCTCGTATTGCCGAGTGAGCTCAGTAACACGTACCCCACTCTCGTATTTTTCAATTATTTCGCACTTCATGTCGATTGTCAACGGTTGCCTTTTCTTTGCAAACTCTGCCGATCCATTTTTCTTTACCTTGTATGTAAATGTAGACCAACGGGTGGGCAAATGCAAAGTCCGCTCAGTGCTTGTAGATATATTTTATACACAAAAGAGATGCAAAAAAGACAGTGCCATGGCCACCTGGCTTGGTCGCATCTCGAAATTTTGATCGTATCTCGAGCAAATTATTCGATCCAAATTTTCGTCGTACCACGAGCATGTCGTACCACTTGGTACCACTGTATTAATATATTAGTCTTTTCATATGTTTATAGATGTAATAGTTAATAAATACACTTTTTGATAATTGTACTTGTGTTTTTGTATGGGCGCAAAACATGTAGTATGGTATGTAGTAATAATAAGGGTGATCCTGCTTCGCGACCATGTCTGGTGTTACATACAAAGTAAAGCCAACAAACCCTTTCAATATTACTTACACTGAACATGTATTCTGTTTATATTATCACTCAAGTCTTGCATGTGTTACACATCTCTAACTTATCTTGAGACCCATACTTCCTTCTTTGTTAAGGCCTGACTGTCCAAGAAGCTTGAAAGTTCTCAAGGCCTAAGTACTAAATCAAGTGAATTAAAAGACTAGCAAGCCTTAGAAAAGTCCTTATATGGAAATTCCTTTGTAACTGAAACTCACCCACTAATATTTAAATTAACGCCCACTTTGGGCTGTGGGACAGAGAGCTTTTAAGTGGGAGTCAGATCATGAAAGGCTCTTTTTTTCTTGCCAATAAACAGAATTGGCCATTGAAGCTTCAATAATGTCCTGTCTGTTTTGTCAATTATCTCACAAAATCCTTCAGAGCAAAATTAAGAACACTAATACTGGTTTACATTATCCGTGATATTTGAGGGATTACACCAGGGGTCACCAAACTACGGCCCATCAGCACATTTGGCATGGACAAACGATTATTTTTTTGTTCAATGCAAAGAAAAGGCTGTTTGTCTTATCTGTCAAGAGACGGTGGCGGTATTCAAAGAATACAATCTTCGCCGACACTATGAATCCTGTCACAAAGACAAGCGAGCAGACAAACTCACAAAGCGAAAAAGTGGACTACTATCTCAGCAGAATACATTTGTACACCAAGCTCAGCTGAACCAGGCATCCGTTCGGCCACCTGTCGGGTTGCTAAACTGATAGCAAGCAGCGGGAAGCCTTTCACTGACAGAGAGTTTATTAAGAAATGTATGGATGCTGTCGCGGAGGTCTGTCCCGAGAAGAAAGATGCATTTAATGCCGTAAGTCTGTCGGCGAGTACAATGACCAGACGCGTTGAAGAAATCGGGAGTAATGTATATGCCCAGCTGCAGCAGAAGACGAAATAATTTGACTTTTTTTCATTAGCATTGGTTGAAAGCATGGACGTGCAAGACAGCGCAACTGCTCATTTTTATTCGTGGAGTTAGCGCAAACTTTGAGATATGCGAGGATCTGGCAGCCCTCCAAAGTCTCAAAGGGACTACAACGGGAGAGGATATTTTTGACAAAGTGTGCCAAACCATGGAGAAGTTGGACCTGGACTGGTCAAAGCTAGCTAGCATCACGACTGACGGGGCTCCTAGCATGGTGGGCGAAACTCGCGGTCTAATGGGACGCATGAACCGGGAGTTGGATAAAAGGGGTCTCACCGCCCCGCTACGAGTCCACTGCCTAATTCACCAGCAATCACTGCGCTGCAAAGTGTTGACGTGAGAGAGATTCTGCTCTGACAACTGAGCTGAACTTTTATCTGTTAAGATTGTGCATAGCACAACAGAAAGTTAATGTTCCATGGCTTTTTTTTCTATGAAGAACCCAGAGAGAGTTATTTAGTTATTATTTATTTCATGAATAGTGTTATTTATTTCCTGTTTTTTCTGTGAAGAACTCAGAGGGTTATTTAGTTATTATTTATTTCATTAATAGTGTTATTACATTGGTACCTCGACATACGATCATAATCCGTTCCGAGACTGAGATCGTATGATGAGGTTCTCGTAACTCGAGCAGACGATTCCCATTGAAATGAATGGGAAAAAAATTAATTTGTTCCAGCCCTCTGAAAAAACACCAAAAACAGGATATTGGATTGGAAAAAAATGTTTTATTTCTTCTAATTCCCCATCTATTAACAAAGTAACACATAACTAGTGGTTTAATAGAAATAAAATGTGTTTAATCTAACTAAAATTGGGCGGATTTCGCCGAGGGGAGAGGGGCACAAAAGGGGCGGGGGGCTTCGTTTTTTTTCTCACACAACGCACTCGTAAACGGAACAAACACTCCACCCTCACGTTCGCTATCGATGGGCTGTTTGCTGTTGTACTATTCCCTTAAAAATATTTCGAAAATGATGCACACAAATGTCCTCACAATCGGATAACGCACGACCACTTGCCAACGAGCAGCAGTCTTTTATCAGCGATCACTCCGCTGCTCATGGGAGCTTCGGGGGCGCTGGCTAGCGGCTCCCTTTTAGCTTGTAGCATCTGTGTTCGCATCCCCTTTGAACGGCGCCTATGATAGAGTTGCTACCGGGGATGCTATTGCGGGGAGTTGCGAGCCAGTGCCCCTGATGTTCTTATGAGCAGCGAACGAGAAGTAATATAATACTCCTCGTATTAGATAAAAATAACCGGAAATGCAGCAGCTGAGCTTACCCACGTATTGATTGTGGGTAAAGTTTTATTCTGAGAAAGAGTGCCATTGCCTGTCGGCGTTGTGTGCACGAGTATACTTCATTACCCAGAAAGCCCTCTTTTCCCCCCACATGCGCGTTGTGCGTTTCCTGGTCTGAATAACTCATTCGGTGCTCGTAAATATTGTTATACACGAAAGATATGCAAAAAAGACAGTGCCATGGCCACCTGGCTTGGTCGCATCACAAAATTTTGATCGCATGACGGGCAAATTATTCAATCGAAATTTCCGTCGTAAGACGAGAATATTGTATGACGAGCGGTCGTGTGACGAGGTACCACTGTATTTGTTTCCTGACTTTTCTGTAAAAAACCTGGAAAGGGTTATTTGGTTATGTGTGGCTTTCTGGAAAACAATAATTTTTTTAAGCTACCCTACCATCGTCACACTTTTTCTGTTACAAACTGACACCGGCCCCGCATCAGAGAAGGGAAAAGTTATGTGGCCCTCACAGGAAAAAGTTTGGGGACCCCTGGATTACACTATACAGAACTAAGTCCCGTTTTACCCCGTCTGAATCTAAAGAACATAGAACATGCACACAAAGAACAAACAGATTCATGCTCATGCACAACAGCTAAATAGGGCAAATGGATATTTTTCCAGCCCCTGAGGAAACAATCAGTGGAAAAGTAGTGATGGACGTGGGACAAAGATGGCAGTGTATTTGAAGACAAAATAAAAAATATTTTTTCTTCACAGCTTTAGATCTAGATCACTGACACAGCTTGAAATGGAAATACAAATTGCCCTGGGAAGTAAAACGTAATTTATTAATTTGAAACTTAAACATTACTGGTGTGTATACGTATTTAAATTCATAAATAAATTGATCAAACTTTTAGCTAGACTTTTCTTTAAAAAAAATAGTGTAAAGGGCACTGCATAATAAAACGGAAGTGAAAGCAGAACAGGTATGTGCCCATATTATACACACATTTTTTACATATCTTTTATAATGAATACATCTGTTCATTAAATTTTCTAAACCTACTCCTGTGAACAATTGGCACCAGGAGGGGTCAGTCTGAATTGATGGCCTGCCGATCGCAGAGAACAAGGAGATGGACAACCATTTACACTCACAGGGGCAATTTAGAGTGTTCAAACAGCCTACCATGGGTGTATTTGGGATGTAGGAGGGAACAGGAGTACTAGGAGAAAACCCATGCAAGACCAGGGAAAACATGCAAACTTCAAAGAGTGCAGACCGACCTGGGTTCAAACCCTTGGCCCCAGAACTATGAGACATATGTGCTAACCATTCAGCAAGCCGCCATAACAAATACAATTACCGTATTTACTCTATAACTTAACTCTATATCTCTTTACTATAAGCCACACCTTTAAATTGCCTTAAAAGTGTTGACTTTTACAATTTCTCGCGTATAAGCCGACCCCTGATTCACAATTTTCACCTCCATTTTTATGCTCATTTAAATGTGTTACTTTGAAGTGAAAATCTTAAGAAAAATCTTCACACGTGGTATTTTGCAAATAGTGTATGAATCAAAAGCATATTAGGGTCAATATCATAAGTTAATATGCCTGTCTTTGTAAAAGCAAAATATCAAATTGTTCATTTTGAAAAAAGAAATACATCTATCTTGTTGAGAACCAGTTGCTTTTTAATGACATAAATTACAATTTTCTTACCAGAAGTAT